>NC_134487.1:93082518-93382518 GCF_040206685.1 Ascaphus truei | reverse complement strand
AAGAGTAGGGGCCCCAGAACAGAGCCTTGCGGGACACCACAGGTGATATCCAGGGGGTTGGAGTTAGAGCCTGAGATGGACACATATTGGGATCTTCCTGATAGGTAGGACTGAAACCAGTTTATAGCATGCTTCCCTATTCCAGAGCTCTGGAGTTTGTTAAGCAGGATAGCATGATCAACTGTATCAAAAGCCTTTGTAAAATCTAGGAATACTGCATCAGTGAGTTGCCCCCATTCCATTCCACACTGGATTTCATTGCAAACTTTTAGCAGGGTAGTTACGGTGGAGTGTTTGGGACGAAACCCAGATTGGAATTGGCTATGGAAATTTGTCTTTGTATAGTAATCGCTTAATTGGGAGTTGAAACATTTTTCCATGATTTTGGATAGAATTGGGAGAAGTGAGATTGGCCTGTAGTTTGAGACAGTGTTTTTGTCCCCACTTTTGAAGATTGGGACAACTCTGGCAGTTTTCCAGGTCTTAGGGATATGGCCTGCAGACAGGATAGAGTTGACTATGGACGCAATTGGTTTGGCAATGGCTGGGGCACCAAGTCGTAGGAACCTAGATTGTATTAAGTCAGGTCCACATTGGCTTCTTAGTTTTAGTTTGAGGAGCGCTTGTATAATCTCCTCTTCAAGATACTAGGCCAAATTGAAAATTGTGGGCAGTGTTGGGAGGGGATGGGACTATAGGGGTACTCCCAGGATGAGATTCAGGTTTGTGGTTTGGGCTGCGTTTTGCTAATAAGTTAGTGGCACACCCCACAAAGTAATCATTGAATGCATTTGCAATGTCAGTGGGGTTTGTCAGAGTAATATCCCCCTTAGCGATATTACTTGGTTGTTGATGGTTAGGAGCCTGGAATATATTGTTGATAACCTTCCAGAAGTTAGCTGGGTTTGTTGTATTTTGGTGGAGATTGTCAGAGTAATATTGTGCTTTTGCATGCCTTGTTTGCCTTGTGCACATGTTCCGCATGCATCTGTAGTGATTGAGATCCTTGGTAGTGCCAGTTACTTTGTAGCTTTTCCACAAGGTATCCGTGAGCTGGTAGAGTGCAATAAGGTCAGTTGTAACCCATGGAAGGTGGGACCCTCGTACCCTTATTTTGCGTAGTTGAGCATGAGTATCACAGAGTTTTAAGAACTCGGATTGGAAATAGTCGAGTGCAGAATCAGGGTCAGGAATTAAATCGATTCTGTGCGATAGGCAGTTGGTAAGGTCATCCAGAAACTGTTGTGGGTTAAAAATTTTCAATGTTCTAGTGAGGAGAACTTTAGGGCTTGATTGGGGCGGTTTAATTTTCCTTACATAGTACACTATTGCATGGTCATTGAAAATATCAGGAAGGATGCCAGAGGATTGGATTCTGCTGGGGTTTGAGGAGAGAATCCAGTCTAGCAAGGAATGGTTGTGCGATTTCAGGTTTATCCGTGTGGGTTGGGAAATGAGTTGCGATAGGTTAAGTGACTTGAGTTGTATCTGGATTTTGTGGTTTTTAGGGTCAGGACAATTGAAGTTGAAATCCCCAAGAACTAGCAGCTCACTCTCCTCATTCAGAGAGGAAATGGAGCCAAGAAATTGGGTGATATCAGTAAGGGGTTGTAGAGGGGCTTTAGGGGGGCGGTAGATGCCAGCAAGCAAGATGGGCTTAGAAAAGGGGAGGCAGATTTTGCCAACTAGAATTTCAAAGGAGGGTGGGCTTGTTGGGCAATTTAACAGTGTAAATTGTAAGGTATCTGCAATATAAAATAACACCCCTCCTCCTCTCTTTGACCTATCTCTCCTAAAAATGGAGTATCCCTGAATGGCGATATTTGAATCAGGGGTTTTAAGGGATAGCCATGTTTCTGTAAGAATGATTGCTTTGGGTTTATGCATAAGGCACCATGCTCTTAGTTCGTTCAGTTTGGGCAGCAGGCTCCGGATATTTATATGGGCGACAGATAGGCCTTTTTGGAATTTAAAGGTGGAATTCTCAGGGGCATGGGACAGAGCTGAAATGGGAGGACCTGGGTTAGGTTCAATATCACCTGCTAAGGAGAGTAACAGTACGAGTAGGAATTTGGGTAGTTGTTTGGAGGTTGTAAATTTGTGGTGTTTGCCATTAGAGTGAGCAGTGGTTGGTGTGCTGGTTTTGAGAGTTCTCCACCAACATTCAGTAGATAGTGCAAGGCTTTTCAGTAGTCCAGGGTGTATGGTGATGTTGGGTGTGGGCCAGGATGGAGGAGTTTGTAGTGTATAGAGAGAGTAAAAAGCTCACTTTAAATATTTTGGCCTAGTTCAGTGTATTCACTTTGGCTTCTTATATTGCTAAGTAAATATTAGAAGCGGAAGTGGTTCACGTTAGAACCCTGGACAAGGCCAAAACAAATTCAGTGCCCAGGCATTATGTGATGGAATCCATGACCTAAAATAACATAGCATTAAAGCCCACATTAACTTTCATGGCCTGCTATCGATAGAGGTTGAGGTGGTCCATACCTCATTACATATCATTAACACTAACAGCTGTTAAACTTAACAGGCCATCTTAGCTGTAAAACAGCACTTAAAGAATTGTTAGTGAGATTTGCAAATCCTCAATAGCACTAAACTATATTTTAACTGAAGTTATCGTCTCATTACGTCACTAATGGAGCTCTATGGATATACCCTATCATTCCTGAACAGCTAAAGAGTAGAAAAATCCTTCCTATGAAATATAGAAAATGTACTTTTTCAACTGATCTCTCAGTTAAATTAAGCTACTAAAAGAGAATTTTAAAGCAAGCATCTTTATTAACCTTGTATGTCAACCTTAAAACAAATACATGCTTGAATTTCAAGCCTCCTTTATCAGAGAACATTGCATCAATTTATAATATACTCAATGAAACATAAAATGATAGATCATTACATTCTATTTAAATATTTTGCTTGCATATGTAGTTTGCTTTCAATGGATTCTTATGTTGGCTAAAGAGAACAAACTAATAAATGGTTATTCGTTTAATTGTCACACAGATTAAGGGGCCTATGCAGAGAGCTGCGAGAAGCCCAATCTCGCCAGTTTTTAGCCAAATATGCCTATAGCAATTTAGTAAATGGCGAGAAACTGGCGAGATGAGTAAATACCGCCAGTTTTATTTTTTGTTTTAAAAACTCACCACGCGGGTGGCGAGAAGCAATATCTCGACAGTTTTTAAATCCACAGTATGCAGGAAGCCCCGATCACCATCTCGCCGCTGATCGCGCCATTAAAATGGAGAGATGTTCTCCAAATAGCTCCGCCAACAAAAGTTGGCAAGAAGCTGGAGCTGAGCGGCGAGAGGGGACATAAAAAAAAAATCATCCCTTTTCCTGGCTCGGATTGATGCCGGGGGGCTCCAGAGCTGATACCCAGGAATATCAGCACCGAAGGCCCCCGGTATGCATCCGAAGCAGGAAAAATGCATGTACAGCCCACTTCATTACCTTAGCGGCTAACCGCTAAGGCAATGAAGGGGTTAATCCACTGTGCCAGCTTTATTGTGGGTAGCGGGTGTGGGTGAAGGGGGTATTTGGCCCTTGGTGTGAGTTTAGGGCTTGCGGGGGGGTTGCGGGTGCACTTAACCCCTTCACAACCGTAGCAGTTAATACCGCTATGGTCATGAAGGGGTTAACCCCTACCGCTACCCCCCCCACAAGCCCTAAACAACCACCGTTGGGGCTAATACCCCCTTCACCCACCCCCGCTACCCACAATAAAAAAAGTCACACACAGAAGCAGCACAAAAAATAAATAAATAAATCTAAATAAATAAATAAATAAATGAATATAAATAAATACATTTAAAATACATTTTTATTCATTGTGTAGATGTGCAGGGGGTCTCCGGAGCTGAACCGCGTTGGTTTCAGGTCCGGGGACCCCCTGCTCCCCGAGATACAGGCCCCTTTATGAGGTGCCGGTATCCCTCTGCATTTCAAGGTCCCGATCACGTGACCGCGGCCTGTAAACCAAGCAGAGGGATACCGGCACCCCCTAAAGAGGCCTGTATCTCGGGGAGCAGGGGGTCCCCCGACCTAAAACCACAGCAGTTCAGCTCCGTAGACCCTCTGCACATCTACAGTATAAATAAAACACAAACATCAATAAAGAATCGTTCTTTACCTTTGCGGCTATGTGCTATGGTAATGAAGCAGCATTTCTGTATTTTTAATAATATTGTACAGTGAGCAGGGGGTTCCCTGAGCCAGAAATTAATAAAGAATCGTTCTTTACCTTTGCGGCTATGTGCTATGGTAATGAAGCAGCATTTCTGTATTTTTAATAATATTGTACAGTGAGCAGGGGGTTCCCTGAGCCAGAAATTAATGCTCAGGGGACCCCCTGCTCCTGCACAATATTATTAAAAATACAAAAATGCTGCTTCATTACCATAGCTGATAGCCGCTAAGGCAATGAAGGGTTAAGGCAGAATAAACAATAAATACATTAAATACATATTTTTAATGTGTGTGTTAAACCTCCCTGCCTTGACTGTAACCTGTGTAAGACCCCCTCCCCCTATTGTGTGTGTTAAACTTCCCTGCCTTGACTGTAATCTATGTAAAAACCCCTCCCCCTATTGTGTCTGCTAAGCTTCCCTGCTTTGACTAATCTGTGTAAGCCCCCCTCCCCCTATTGTGTCGGTTAAATCTCCCTGCCTGTGTTTCTGAGTGCAGTGTACTGTATGTAAATGTGGGGAGGGGGATCCCGTGTAAATAACCACACCCACACCCACTACCCACAACCCACTACCCACAATAAAAAAATTCACACACAGCAGCAGCACAAAAAATAAATAAATACATCTAAATAAATAAATAAATAAATGAATATAAATAAATACATTTACAATACATTTTTATTCATAGTGTACATGTGCAGGGGGTCTCCGGAGCTGAACCGCATTGGTTTCAGGTCCGGGGACACCCTGCTCCCCGAGATACAGCCCCCTTTATGAGGTGCCGGTATCTCTCTGCATTTAAAGGTCCCGATCACGTGACCGCGGCCTGTAAACCAAGCAGAGGGATACCGGCACCCCATAAAGGGGCCTGTATCTCGGGGAGCAGGGGGTCCCCAGACCTAAAACCACAGCGGTTCAGCTCCGGAGACCCCCTGCACATCTACACTATGAATAAAAATGTATTTTAAATGTATTTATTTATATTCATTTATTTATTTATTTAGATTTATTTATTAATTGTGCTGCTGCTGTGTTTGAATTTCTTTAATTGTGGGTAGTGGGGGTGGGTGAAGGGGGTATTAGCCCCAACGGTGGTTGTTTAGGGCTTGCAGGGGGGTAGCGGGTACACTTAACCCCTTCACGACCGTAGCGGTATTAACTGCTATGGTCGTGAAGGGGTTAAGTGCACCCGCAACCCCCCCCCCCGCAAGTCCTAAACTCACACCAAGGGCCAAACACCCCCTTCACCCACCCACGCTACCCACAATAAAAAAATTCACGCACAGCAGCCCCACAATTAATAAATAAATCTAAATAAATAAATAAATACATGAAGATAAATAAATATATATGTATATATATACAGTATAAATATATATATATATATATATATATACAGTACTGCTGCGGCCGAGTTTATTTGAGCATTTGCCCGTTCTCGGCCGCAGCAGTAACCTGGCGTGCGCTGGAGGGTGCCGGGCGCGCGCCGAAGCTGCGGAGGAGCGCCCTCCGATCGGGGCTTTCTCCCTCCCGCTGCCGGGTCCGCCGGGTCCCCCGGAACCCCCTGCCGCCGTCCCCCACATCGCGGGAAACCAGGGCTCCCTCGGGGAGCCCTGGACGCGCGTGCAGGGGGCGCAGGCACCCGATGACGCGTGACCGCGCGTCGATGATGCGCGGCACGCCGAGGGAGCACTCAAATAAAATGTGCCGCCTCTGTATATATATAATAACAATCCCTATACATATATATACTGTATATATATATATATACTGTGTATATATATATATATATATATATATATATATATATATATACACAGTATATACACACACATGATGAATCAATATACAAATAAATGTAGAATGGTTATCAAAACCATACTGTCCTACAAATAACACTTCTCCATACAGACACACTACATTACAATGAATTTCCTTTAATAATCCTAACTGATCTTACAATCTAGATTAATATATATATAGTTAATATACTCACTTTCTTCATGCAAGACCAATAACCAATAACCTCAGCTGATATGACATGGAACTAATTGCATTCTCTTCACAGGTATGTTCCTGATGTTGAAACCCTGTGTATAAGACTGAATGTGGCCTTGTTGAATTGATATATAAGTATGTTCCTGATTTTGAAACCCTGTGTACTGTATAAGACTGAATCTGGCCTTGTTGAATTGATATATAAGTATGTTCCTGATGTTGAAACCCTGTGTATAAGACTGAATCTGGCCTTGTTGAATTGTTATATAAGTATATTCCTGATGTTGAAACCCTGTGTATAAGACTGAATCTGGCCTTGTTGAATTGATATATAAGTTAGTATGTTTGAATGTAAAAAGGTTTTTTTTTTTTTCCTCTTAACTCTGTGCTGTTAATTGACCAAATGGAACAAGCTGACTGATTGGGGAGGGGGAGGGTCATGTGACTGTTTTTTGTGTATAATACCAACACCTTTGCTGCATTGGGCAGGAACTGCATTAGGCAGCGAGGCATTTAAAATGAGGTTTTTAAGTGATAAAAACAGTTAGACTACAGTTTGACTAGAGGTGACTGGGGACTGGATCTACTGCACACTCTTTTACTCAAGACAACAAATGGTAAGCTATTCAGATCACACTATGATCCCATGCTTGTTAGCCTGCATAGTTTAACCCCCCACCCGTTTACAACTTCTTTCACTGCAGCCTCTCCCAAAACTGACTGCACAAAACACTGAAACCCTGATTTGACCCTAGCATTGCAATGCAGCAAAACACTTGACAAGGTACAGGCCCACCCCTGCTGTTTAGTCTGCACACACTCACTCTGCTCACAACAGCTCCTTGCAGCATTGCCTACCTCTGGCATCATGAACCTGCTATGTCTTTTAACTTTTTTCTTTCTCCTGGCCTCATGGAGATGTTACTCCCTAAATCCACTACAAACTCCTCCATCCTGGCCCACACCCAACATCACCATACACCCTGGACTACTGAAAAGCCTTGCACTATCTACTGAATGTTGGTGGAGAACTCTCAAAACCAGCACACCAACCACTGCTCACTCTAATGGCAAACACCACAAATTTACAACTTGCAAACAACTACCCAAATTTCTACTCATACTATTACTCTCTCTAGCAGGTGATGTTGAAACTAACCCAGGTCCTCCCATTTCAGCTCTGTCCCATGCCCCTGAGAATTCCACCTTTAAATTCCAAAAAGGGCTATCTGTCGCCCATATAAACATCCGTAGCCTGCTGCCCAAACTGGATGAACTAAGGGCATGGTGCCTTATGCATAAACCCAAAGCCATCGTTCTTACAGAAACATGGCTATCCTCTAAAACCCCTGATGCAAATATCGCCATTCAGGGATACTCCATTTTTAGGAGAGATAGGTCAAAGAGAGGAGGAGGGGTTTTATTTTATATTGCAGACACCTTACAATGTACACTGTTACATTGACCACCAAGTCCACCCTCTTTTGAAACTCTAGTTGGCAAAATCTGCCTCCCCTTTTCTAAGCCCATCTTGCTTGCTGGCATCTACCGCCCCCCTAAAGCCCCTCTACAATCCTTGACTGATATCACCCAATTTCTTGCCTCCATTTCCTCTCTGAATGAGAAGAGTGAGCTGCTAGTTCTTGGGGATTTCAACTTCAATTGGCTTGACCCTAAAAACCACAAAATCCAGATACAACTCAAGTCACTTAACCTATCGCAACTCATTTCCCAACCCACACGAATAAACCTGAAGTCGCATAACCATTCCTTGCTAGACTGGATTCTCTCCTCAAACCCCAGCAGAATCCAATCCTCTGGCATCCTTCCTGATATTTTCAGTGACCATGCAATAGTGTACTGTGTTAGGAAAATTAAACCGCCCCATTCAAGCCCTAAAGTACTGCTCACTACAACATTTAAAAACTTTAACCCACAACAGTTTCTGGATGACTTTACCAACTGCCCATGGCACAGAATCGATTTAATTCCCGACTCTGATTCTGCGCTCGACTATTTCCAATCCGAGTTCTTAAAACTCTGCAATACCCATGCTCCACTACGCAAAACAAGGGTACGGGGGGCCCACCTTCCATGGGTTACACCTGACCTTATAGCACTCTACCAGTTCAGGGATGCCTTGTGGAAAAGCTACAAAGTAACTGGCACTACCAAGGATCTCAATCACTACAGATGCCTGCGGAACATGTGCACAAGGCAAACAAAGTATGCAAAAGCGCAATATTACTCTGACAATCTCCACCAAAATACATCAAACCCAGCTAACTTCTGGAAGGTTATCAACAATATATTCCAGGCTCCTAACCATCAACAACCAAGTAATATCACTAAGGGGGATATTACTCTGACAAACCCCACTGACATTGCAAATGCATTCAATGATTACTTTGTGGGGTGTGCCACTAACTTATTAGCGAAATGCAGCACAAACACCAAACATGAATCTCATCCTGGGAGTACCCCTATAGTCCCACCCCCTCCCAACACTGCCCACAATTTTCAATTTAGCCCAGTATCTGAAGAGGAGATTACACAAGCGCTCCTCAAACTAAAACTAAGCAGCCAATGTGGACCCGACTTACTACAATCTAGGTTCCTACGACTTGGTGCCCCAGCCATTGCCAAACCAATTGCGTCCATAGTCAACTCTATCCTGTCTGCAGGCAATATCCCTAAGACCTGGAAAACTGTCCCAATCTTCAAAAGTGGGGACAAAAACACTGTCTCAAACTACAGGCCAATCTCACTTCTCCCAATTCTATCCAAAGTTATGGAAAAATGTGTCCCCTCCCAATTAAGCGATTTCTACATCCAGACAAATTTCCCTAGCCAATTCCAGTCTGGGTTTCGTCCCAAACACTCCACCGTAACTACCCTGCTAAAAGTTTGCAATGAAATCCAGTGTGGAATGGAGCGGGGACAACTCACTGATGCAGTATTCCTAGATTTTGCAAAGGCTTTTGACACAGTTGATCATGTTATCCTGCTTAACAAACTCCAGAGCTCTGGAATAGGGTAACATGCTTTAAACTGGTTTCAGTCCTACCTATCAGGAAGATCCCAACATGTGTCCATCTCAGGCTCTAACTCCAACCCCCTGGATATCACCTGTGGTGTCCCGCAAGGCTCTGTTCTGGGGCCCCTACTCTTCTCAGTGTTCATTAATGATCTTCCCACAGCTTGTAAGGAAGCCTCAATACACATGTATGCAGATGACACAATCCTGTATGCACACAGCCATAGCCTCTCTGAACCTCAACATATACTTCAGTCTGACTTTTTGAGACTCGAAAACTGGATTTCCCAAAACAAACTGTTTTTAAACACTGACAAGACTGTAACAATGGTATTTGGGACCAAGACTAAATTTGTAAAGCTTCCAGTGACTGAGCTCCTGATTAGAACCAACGCTAACACCACCCTAACACCTGTCACTAGTTTTAAATACCTGGGCTTATGGTTTGACTCCCACTTAACATTCGGGATGCACATTGATACCCTGACAACCAAGACCTATGCCAAACTAGGGGTACTTTACAGGAACAAATCCTCCCTAAGTCTCCTGGTCAGAAAGCGTATTGCACAGCAGATGCTAATGCCAATTATTGACTATGGAGACATAGTATATGGCTCGGCTCCTCAAACCCACCTTAGCAAACTTGACACCCTCTACAATTCAATTTGTCGTTTTGTTCTCCAATGCAACTACAACACACATCACTGCGATATGGTCAAAGAACTAGATTGGTCATCACTAGAGTCTAGGCGCAAAGTTCCCCTTTCCTGTCTTACCCTCAAATACTTTCTGGGCAAGCTACCCAGCTACCTGAACAAGCTCATCACCCCTACCACATGCAGCACCTATCACCTGAGATCAGACTCCAAAAGACTGTTCATGGTCCCAAGACTCAACAAAGTATCCGGACGTTCCTCCTTCTCCTTCCGTGCACCCCAAAACTGGAACAACCTACCAGAGACTCTCATATCCACCACCAGCTTAAGTTCTTTCAAATCTAAGGCTGTCTCACACTTTAATCTGGTCTGTAACTGTTTCATACGCTCATAATATATATTTTCTTTAACTGTGCACGCAATGTCTTGTATATAATGTATACCTTGTTCATTTATGTAACTGTATTTGTAACCATGTATTATTTTGTTTTACTCTGTGCCCAGGACATACTTGAAAACGAGAGGTAACTCTCAATGTATTACTTCCTGGTAAAATATTTTATAAATAAATAAATAAATCTAAATAATCAAATGACAAAGAAAAACCTCACATTCCAATCCATACATTGCATTTAGATTGTATTTATGATGCATAAAATCTATGTACCATATAAATTCTGCAAATGAATGTGAACAATATCATTGCAAGCAAAATACAGATAACTCCAAACAAGTCAACCATTTTAACCAATCAAGTAAACAAAAATCAATATATAAGTACCAACCAGAAAACACAATTTAAAACCAAAGCTAATCCTTACAATACCAAGGATTACATCTATCTAATTGTAAAAAACATTATACTGTACACACATTGAAGCATTGCAATAAACAACATACAGTACAGTACATCCCCTGTATCTCCCTGCCTCGAGTGTAATCTGTTTAAAGCCCCCTCCCCACTAATGTTTCTGTTAAATCTCTCTGCCTTGAGTGTAATCTGTTTAAAGCCCCCTCCCCCCTAATGTTTATGTTAAATCTCTCTGCCTGTGTTGCTGTGAGTGGAGTTTATGTAAATGTGGGGAGGGGGAGTGGGTTATAACCCCACCTCCTTGACTGTGATCTGTATAAAGCCCCCTCCCCCTAATGTTTCTGTTAAATCTCCCTGCCTGTATTGCTGTGAGTGCAGTGTATGTAAATGTGGGGAGGGGGGGGGGGACCCGATGTGCATACTGTGAGGTCTAACCACCCTCACCCCATACCCACATACCATTACCCCCCCATCCTGGCCATGGCCCCTCCGCTTCTGCAAAACAGACACAAAAATTAAAACATCCAAAGTAATGTCCCCTAACCCCTTAATCACCATAGCGGTTATTAACCGCTACAGTCATTAAGGGGTTAACCCACCCTCACCCACCACTCGGGATGCCTACATACCCTCCCACACTAACCCCCCCCCCCCTGTGAGGACTAACCACCCTCACCCAGTACCCACAAGGGAGGCCAACCCACATACCGTTGGGGAAACAACCCCCCACCCCCAGTACCCACAATAAAAACAACAGTGACCCACAATAAACATCATTCTATTTATTAAATACATTACCCACCCCCTGTGCCCCCCCATAAATACATGATTTATTATTTTACAAACAGGGTTCATAACGCAGCCCCACGCGAGTCCCCGGTGGGCTGGCGGGGCACCTGGACAGACCTACAGGGTACCAGCAGCCCTTTTCAAACAGTTTCTGGAGGCTTGCTGGTGAATCCCACCAGCACCATGGCCCCCAGGTGGTCTCCTTGGGTGCACCGTGGGCCACAATTGGGTCCCCACGTTAGGCCCAAGGATGTCTGGGAGCCCCGGGTCAGACCCACAGGTGTCTGTGGGTCCTCGGGTGGTTCCCACGGGGGTCTGGGGAACTCACGGGTGCTCACTACGGGTCCGCGGTGCCCCCACAGAAGTGGGACCACACATCATCATCCCTGCACCTACGGGTCAGCGATGCCCCCACAGAAGTGGGACCACACAGCTTCATCCCCGCATGTGTCACCCGTGGAACCACCAGCCTGGTACCCGTGAGATACCAGAGGAAACCACAGGTGGTCACCAGAGGTCCCACGCGGAACCACGGAACAAACCCTGAATGTAAAAAAAATAAACCTGGCCTATACATTCAATACATACACACACCCCCCCCAACACCTACAGTACAATAATGTGCAAAATAACTATTATCCAGATATGATAATAGATTAATTGCCCATCATTAAAAACATTAACTAGCATATTCAAATAAATAAAGTGCTACTGACCTCATCAATACGAAGTGTCCGTCGCCAGCAACATCCTTGTCTTGTCCACAAAATACATTGCCAAAACAAAGCCAATACATTGCAATTACATTCAGATATCAATTAACCCCTTAAACACCTTATCGGATAATAATCGCAAAGGTAATTAAGGGGTTAAGCCACACTGGCCCGATACCCACCATTCACCCATGAATTTGTACAGTGGCTTCATCATGCAACTACAGTATATATACAGTATATATATATATATATACAGAGAGAGAGAGAGAGAGAGAGAGAGAGAGATTTATATACAGTATACACACACACATGATGAACCAATATACAAATTAATGTAGAAGGATTATCAAAACCATACTGTCGTACAAATAACACTTCTCCATACAGACACACTACATTACAATGAATTTCCTTTAATAACCCTAACCGATCTTACAATCTAAATCATCAAATGACAAAGGAAAACCTCACATTCCAATCCATACATTGCATTTACATTGTATTTATGAAGCATAAAATCTATGCACCATATACATTCTGCAAATGAATGTTAACAATATCATTGCAAGCAAAATACAAACACTTCCAAACAAGTCAACTATTTTAACCAAAAAAGTAAACAAAAATCAATTACCAATCATTATTTACATCCCTAAACAATTGACAGTCCATCCTGAACAATGAAACAATTAACTAATTCACGCCTCGAGCAGAACAATTCAGCATGTGAAAAAATATACAAAGAGCCAACCGGAATACAAACTTTAAAACCATGGCTAGCCCTGACCTCCCTCAAACACACAATACAGTACAATATCAACAATGACATCTATCTAATTTTAAAATACTTTAAACACACATTTAAGCATAGCTGCATAGTCAAATTAATTTAAAACACATCAAATCAAGCTTTTAAAACAACATCATTTCTTACCCTGTATGTATATATCTCTCTAGACATACATACATACATACAGTGGCAAGAAATGATATACCACAAAAAAAAAAAACACACGTTAAAAAAGCTTTTAAAAAAATTAACAAGTTAAATAAAATACATTTCTTTAGTTCACTTACCATTACTTGCCCCCACCGACTCCCGTTGCGCAGCTTACTCACGAACCAATCCACGAACAGGAACCCATAAAATAAAAAACCATAAAATAATAAACATTAAACTAAAAATCCAAATCAATCCACGGGTCTTCTATTTGTAATCCATCTTTATCTTTATCTGTATTCTTCTTTCTTCTATATTCTTCCGTGCGGGGCGGGGTCTTCTTTCCATCTGCGGCCACGCCCTGGTCTTCTTTCTTCCCCGGAGGTCCTTCCTCCGCGGCGTCTGGCTTCAAAATGAGACAACATAGGCTTTTAAAGGCCTATGACGTCACATTTTCGTCATATGGTTCCCACGGCCCTGATTGGGCCGTGAAAACCATGTGTTAAATGAAATTCATTGTAATGTAGTGTGTCTGTATGTAGAAGTGTTATTTGTAGGACAGTATGTTTTAATAACCCTTCTACATTTATTTGTATATTGGTTCATCATGTGTGTGTATATACTGTGTATATATATATATATATACAGTATATATATGTATAGGGATTGTTATTATATATATATACTGTATAGGGTATATAGGGGAATTTTTTTATTGTGGGTAGCGGGGGTGGGTGAAGGGGGTGTTTGGCCCTTGGTGTGAGTTTAGGACTTGCGGGGGGAGTTGCGGGTGCACTTAACCCCTTCACGACCGTAGCAGTTAATACCGCTACGGTCGTGAAGGGGTTAAGTGCACCCGCTACCCCCCGCAAGCCCTAAACAACCACCGTTGGGGCTAATACCCCCTTCACCCACCCCCACTACCCACAATAAAAAAAATTCACACACAGCAGCAGCACAATTAATAAATACATCCAAATAAATAAATAAATAAATGAATATAAATAAATACATTTAAAATACATTTTTATTCATAGTGTAGATGTGCAGGGGGTCTCCGGAGCTGAACTGCTGTGGTTTTAGGTCTGGGGACCCCCTGCTCCCCGAGATACAGGCCCCTTTAGGGGGTGCCGGTATCCCTCTGCTTGGTTTACAGGCCACGATCACGTGATCGGGACCTTTAAATGCAGAGGGATACCGGCACCTCATAAAGGGGCCTGTATCTCGGGGAGCAGGGGGTCCCCGGACCTGAAACCAACACGGTTCAGCTCCGGAGACCCTCTGCACATCTACACTATGAATAAAAATGTATTTTAAATGTATTTATTTATATTCATTTATTTATTTATTTATTTAGATTTATTTATTTATTTTTTGGGCGGCTGCAGTGTGTGAGTTTTTATTATTGTGGGTAGCGGGAGTGGGTGAAGGGGGTATTATCCCCAACGGTGGTTGTTTAGAGCTTGCGGGGGGGTAGCAGGTGGGGTTAACCCCTTCATGACCGTAGCGGTATTAACTGCTACGGCCGTGAAGGGGTTAAGTGCACCCGCAACCCCCCCGCAAGTCCTAAACTCACACCAAGGGCCAAATACCCCCTTCACCCACCCCCGCTACCCACAATAAAGCGGGCACGGTGGGTTAACCCCTTCATTGCCTTAGCGGCTATCAGCTATGGTAATGAAGCAGCATTTCTGTATTTTAATAATATTGTGCAGGAGCAGGGGGTCCCCTGAGCATTAATTTCTGGCTCATGGAACCCCCTGCTCACTGTACAATATTATTAAAATACAGAAATGCTGCTTCGTTACCATAGCACATAGCCGCTAAGGTAAGGAACGAGTGTTTATTTATATATGTGTTTTATTTATACTGTACATGTGCAGAGGGTCTCTGGAGCAGAAATGTTTTGGTTTTATGTCTGGGGACCCCCTGCTTCCCGAGATACAGGCCCCTTTAGGGGGTGCCGGTATCCCTCTGCTTTGTTTACATGCCGCGGTCACGTGATCGGGACCTTGAAATGCAGAGGGATACTGGCACCTCATAAAGGGGCCTGTATCTCGGGAAGCAGGGGGTCCCCTGACCTGAAACCAATGCGGTTCAGCTTCGGAGACCCCCTGCACATGTACACTATCAATAAAAATGGTTTGAAATAATTTTTAATGTGCCGATGTTTGCGCAGAGAGAGCTCTCTCTCTGCTGCAAACACAACTCGCCAGGGGACGGCTTCTCGGCAGTTTCTCGCCAGGCAGCCATCTCGCCACCGCTTAATAGCCATTATTTCAAATGGTGGTGGCGATTCATTCGCCAGGGATTCGGCCCTCCCTGCATACAGCGAGGTTAACACGCCAAAAACCTGGCGAATTGAAACCCTGGCGAATGCAATTTTTCGGCCCCTTCTGCATTGGCCCCTTAATCTTAAACGTTTCCCATCACAGGACTATGGTAGGAGGATGAACATAGTGATGAGTAGTTTATTTGGATGCCTCTGATGAATATGTAGAATCCAGTATTATCTTAATATTTAACACTTTGGTAAAATTACTGCACGTGTTTGTGTTGTACAGATTTAAAAATAGAGATGTGTAAATTCATGTTCATTCATGTTTGCAATTTTTGCCAAATGTACACATATATAAGCTGTGGCAGGACGGCTTCGGGGCAGGGTCAGTAAGACGCTAAGACACTGTGTAAAGCTTAACTGTAGTGGTTTATTAGTCACAAAACAAATAAACATCAGGGGCACTATCCCTTTAAGAAAACCAAATGTAGCATAGCCTCCCTGTCGCTATGCCTTTTCCTGGGCTCTACCAGTATAAGACCTGTTAGGTGCAAGCAGTGAATGGGTTAATTCCTTCTCTAAGGCTTGGTATGCTTTTTGCAGCATTGGATACAATTGTAGGTATCCAAAGGCGGGCCATAGCAACAGCCAGAAAGTGTCAGACTGGGGCAAAGATACTGATAGGTCATCACTTCCTATGTGTGACCCAATCAGTATTAAACCTGCTCTGTTAAGGGGCAGGGTTACAAACACAAACTCAAGACTATATGTACCGGCACTTTCCTAAAGTGGGGTTTTTTCTTTCCTCCCCTGCTGAGTGAATACAGCTACTCTCTGAATCACTAGGTGACAGAGGAGGAGTCCCGAAGGCCTGATCTGGGCCTCAAGCCCTAATCAGTGCACCTTCATTAGGGGAAGCTAGGAGAAGACCTGTGAAGACCTTGAAAACCTGTCCTGCCTTTTCTCCCCACAACACCGCGGAGCACTCAGCCCTTCTGTTGCCACACAGGTACAGCACCACACCTGAAAGAAGTAGCTAGAGAAGCATACCCCACCCCAATCTCACTTGAGGGGGGGTGGGGGGGACAAGGGCTACAAATGGAGGCGCTGTTGAGATGATCAGAACATGTTTACCAGCAGATAGAATCAGAAAGGAAAAAGTGCATTTACAGTTCCAGTGCTTAAGTGTGAGAGGGGGACAGGTGTGGTGTGAAGGGGATTTTTATCTGCCGAAGCTGCAGCCTGTACTGCCCTAAATTATATTTTGGTTGGAACAAGAAGCTGCGGGAATGAATCATGACAGCATACTGTACATCTCTCCATACTACTTTGAGTTGCTGATGCTTCTTAATTATCTTTGCATTTAGGCCTTAATTTTACCATCCATGCATGAACACAAGCATGATACACTGGTCAAAAACTTTCCTTTGGAGACAGATTGGAAGTTTTTCTTGAAAAATTGTGTCATGTTTCTTCCAGAGGTTCTTCGTCCACTCTTCATTCTCCTATGAGATATAAAAAATCAGGAGCCCAACCAATTTCATTAAAATAACTTTGTGCAAAAGATTATGCCAGTGGATAACACAGAACCCTATTTAGGTTATAATGTTTCACACAGTGTCACACAGCTACTGACAATGAACGATAGAAATACTAGCTTGGGCTTGGGTTTTTTGACCTAAAGAATGTGCAATGCTTTAACACCTGGAGGTTTTAAGAAATTGGCCACCAAGATTCCAAATGTGCACTCTACAGTAATCTATTTGGGCAGAAAGCGCGCTGAGAAACAGTATGGTATATAGTATGTATTCAAAAAGTTCTTCAAAGGACTGCATGATAAAAACAATACAAAACTTTAACAAGATAACATTTACAAAAGGCTTTAGTGTATAGTAGCAGGGATAGGGAGATCCAGACGAGCAGCCACTGGGTTAGATGAAGGTGGCCCAGACAACAAACACCAACAGCTGAATGCGATATCCTCCCTCCACCGGTATGATGCTCAACCAATGAAACAGCATGTGTCAACCTTACATGACATCATGACATCTACGCTTTTCGCACTTGTGTGTTTCATCAGGTGGTCACGTGTTAAGGTTGCTGATACAGTACATTATATAGGCCTTGTGGGCTAAACAGATCTAGCCACATTGTATTGCATTAGCTAGTTCAGAAGAGCTGCAGCTATGATTAAAAAACTAAAAGCCAATGTAATTTTCCTCTTCATCTAACCCAGCGTCTTTTCATTCGGATCTCCCAGTCCCTGCTCCTATACACAAAGCACTTTGTACGTTTTGTATTGTTTTTATAATGCATTCCTTTAAAGGACCTTTTTAATACATGCCATACTGTTTCTCAGTGTGCTTTCTGCCTTTGTCTTTTTATGCTACCAATATTGTTATGCATGTGTTCCTCTTCCCCTACCCTGATAATGGTTTAGCATGTGAGCAAGAAAGAAGTCAGGAGAGATTGAGGGCCCCAAAATCCTGCAGACATTTATGGTGTAAGTGACACTGCTAAGTAAATGTGATCTTACATTAAAATAATGTAAGACTATGGATCATGTCTTTCCCACACCTTATCTAATTGACTGTATATTATGGCTTTTTTTGGCTTACAAAACTACTCACAACTGCTTATTAGATACAGCAGTAGCTAGAAGGTGTCATGTGATGTCAGAAGCCATGGTTAAGACCGCACCACAGTTTAGCAAATCTCCCGAAGTCTGAATACAATTTGAAATTACATTTGCAGAATTCACTTTATCATTTAAATTTTACTGAATTTCATGTTTCTTATTTTTTTTAACTTAAGATAAGATGTACCTCTTTGAATGCTTTTCATTCAATATATTTTGCCAAATATATTTTGCCTTACTACAGAGGCAATCAACTGTGTTTCTTATTTATATTGGTCTCTCTGGGACCAATTAACCTTATGTTGATACCGGGAGATGTGCTGGTGTAATAATTGACATCAGCACATGGTGTTCGATATACTTGAAGTTTTTGCGTGTGAGAATGTTGCATTTGACATAATTGTGTTGAATGTCACTGATGTTTGCCAAAAAGAAAAGGTGTTTATATGCTGCTTCCTTTATTATTGGATTGTTCTTTGACCAAGACATCTTTATGGTGAAAACATTGTTTGTAATTTACTGGGAATGCAGCTTGCATCTTATACATTCCTCCAGTATGGCAGACAGTGCATTTAAAGGAGAGATTTACTGCTAAAAATAGGATTGTCTTTTTTTAAAGTTGCTTAAAGTATTGTATCAGACATACAACATACAGTATTTGAAATATCCACAGAGTAATTAACATTTAGGTTTCATGTGGTTCCATTTTCAATATGTATTAAAAAATAATAATAAGTCATATCGAATCATACATTTTAAACAGATAGATCTTAACAGGATAGATAGAAATAGTACCAGTGCCCTCAGCATCTGTGGGAAAAGCAGCAGAGGTGGCTGAAGCATCAGCGATTAATATGTTGTGCAGCCTAACTGTGCACCACCAAGCCTACTCCGAGTACAAACATTGCTTTTGGAGGGTGTATAACTCAGTACTGCAGATAGCTGCTAAGTTAATGAAGCTGTTTACATTTGATTTTTATTCATAGTGTGCATGAGCAGGGGGTCTATTGAGCTGAACAAAGTTGATTGCAGCCTCGAGGACCCCCTACTTCCCAAGTTACAGGCCCAAGTATGGGGTGCCGGTATCTCCTCTATGCTAAAATCCACATGGAATGTAAACAAAGCAGAGGTATAATGGCATTGCATGGCCGCTAAGGTAATGAAGCTGCTTACATTTGATTTTTATTCATAGTGTACGTGAGCAGGGGGTCTCCTGAGATGAACAAAGTTGATTTCAGCCTCGAGGAACCCCTACTTTCCGAGATACAGGCCGGTATCCCGCTGCTTTATTTACATTCCACGTGGATGTTAACATGGAGGAGATACTGGCACCCCAGACCGGGGCCTGTAATAATAATATGGGCATAATAAGCCACTATACCACACAATGGGCACCTAATCACAATACATTAATGCACAAAACACACAATAATAAAACTTTCAAAAACACAAAAACACCCAAATTCACTAAATAAAAACAGTAGCCAACAAATGTAATTAATAAAAGCACTAACCAGCTCAACAAGGAATTAATTAAACCAGTAACCAATCAAAGCAATTAATCAATAAAACAAGGAATTACTTAAACCAGTAACCAATCAAACAAATTAATCAATAAAACAACAATGAATTAATTAAACCAGTAACCAAAAAAACAAATTAATTATGAAAACATATCGGCAACACAACCATTAAAAGCATTAGCCAAAACAAGACATCATTAATTAAAAACGAAAATCAATCGCCAATTTTTTTTTAATTAAAGCAGCAAAATGACAAACAATTACTGTACATCCCCAGAATAAACAAACATAGAAAAAATCACCATAAAGTTGTACTGATTAATATATTATCAGTCAATGTTCAAAGGAAAAAAAAAAATACACATCCAATCTAAAAACCTGTAGAAAAAATACATGTCCATACATTCAATATATTACTTACCTTTAGAAGCGTTGGCCCTCCGACTCCCAGGGAAACAGGAAGCTCACATACCGCAAAGGCCTCAAACACCATCCGATGCCATTCGCCATGAAGATCCGGATCAGGTACCCAATTCTTCTTTCTTATATCTTTAATCAGCTTCTTCTATCTTCACCTGTCATTATTTCTGTATCTTCTTTATCTTCTGTCTTCATCTGTCAATCCATAAAACCCCATGGTAGATCTCAACTGATGTTGTTTTGTTGTCTTCTTGGGCTCAAATGAGGCGTCATGGCCTTAAAAAGGGCTTGTGATGTCACATTTGGGCTGGAAATTGTTCAACAGCCACCTGATTGGCTGTAAAAACCATGAGTCGATTTAAAGTTTTTTTAATGACGTAATTTAAAGGGAATGATGCCAGCTAATCAGGATGGCTTTGCTTCATTTTCCTTTAACATGACATCACTAAGCCGGCATCACATGGTATTTTAGCCAATCAGACCATGGGAACCAATTCCCCAATCTGATTAGCTGTTATACACCATGTGACAGAGTCCTTTTAGGTCAAGTACAACAACAAATCAGATTGACCTCGGGTGCCTACAGGTACCACCCGAGGACCCCTGGGTGCCCATGGGTACCACCTGCGGACCCATGGGGGACACCTGTGGGGAAGAACTGGGGGCCCCACAGCTGTGGGGCCCCACGGACATGCAGGGACCAACCGTGGGCCCCAGACCCCTGTGGGAACCACCTGTGGGTCCCAGACACATGTGGGGTTGATCCGGGGACCCCCAGACACCCGTGGGACCACCTTTGGGTCCCAGACACCTGTGGGGTTGATCCGGGGACCCCCACACTGACCCGCGGAAACACCCATGGTGCCTAGCGGGCCACCCAGAGACCCCCAAAAACACATGGGTACCCCTCGAGGTACACTGTGGGGCCAGCAGACACCTGTCAGAACCCCCGTAGGCTTGGGATATTAATCCTTTGTGTATAATTAGAAATCATGGTTTTGTGGGGAACACAGGGTTGGGTGGGTTATGTATTAGTGGGTGGGTAGTACAGTACATATTGTAATGTGTTACATTACTGTGCCATAACCCTTTCATTGCCTTAGCTGGCATTGAATGGCCGCTAAGGTAATCAAGTTGCTTACATTTTTATTTTTATCCATAGTGTGCATGAGCAGGGGGTGTCCTGAGCTGAACAAAGTTGATTTTAGCATCGGTGACCCCCTACTTCTTTCCGAGATACAGGCCCCGGTATGGGGTGCCGGTATCCGCCTGCTTTTTTACATTCCACGTGGATTTTAACATGGAGGAGATACCGGCACCCCATACCTGTAACTCCGGTAAGTCAGAAAGTAGGGGCTCCCAGGGGCTGAAATCAGCTTTGTTCAGCTCAGGAAACCCCCTGTATAGGGGGTAGTTGACTCAGGGTTGGTGATTAGGCCTCTCAGGTGGGTAGTAATCGATAAGATAAGAAAGACGTTAACCCCTCCTTCAACTTTCCCGGTAAGCCTAACCATCCACTCTGGAGTAACTACCCCCTTCACCCAGCCTCTCTACCCGCAACAAAATAGGTAGATTGGTTTAACCCCTTCAGGATCTAAGTGGCTAGCCGGTAAGTTAATGAAGCTGCTTTTATTTCATTTTAATGACATTATTGAAGCAGGGGTGTCTCGAGAGCTGAAGTGCAATAATTTTAGCCTTGGGGAACCCCAGATTCCCAAGTAACAGGCCCCAGTATGTGGTGTTGGTATAGCCTGAATATTTTATTCTCTTGCGTCATGTCCCACTTGACTGGAACATTTAAACATGGTGGAGATACCTGCATCCCATATCAGGACCTGTAACTCGGGACGCAGGGGTCCCCAGAGCTGAAATTAATGCAGTTAAGTTCTGGAGACCTCCTGATTCAATAATATGTTATTAAAATAAAATAAAAGCCTTGCGATCGTCTGTTAGAGGTGCAGAGAGAGTGACTGATTTTGTATACTCTGACTCTTCGAGTCTGAGGCAGGCCGGTAGGATTAACACTGTGGGAATCCCATTCAGAAGCTCCCCTCTTCCCCCCCCCCCATCAATTTGCTGTTCTGGTAATGAACCGGGACACATGAAAGAGTGTCCATTCTGGTCTTATGGGAATTCTGATGATGAGGATGAAGTCTCTTTTCTGTGGGCCCAGAGACCCAACTCATCAACAAAAACCCTTATGGTGGTGGAGCTGCCTGAACCCTGCATGGACCAAAAAGACAGGTCTCTACAACTGTGAATATCATTTGCAACAGCAGGAGCAGGACCAGCTGAATGCCGAATATTTCCACCAGCTAATGCAACTGAAAGAAAAGCATGGTGGATGCAGTGAAACTGTTGAAGTTTCAAACAAAGAAGGAGAGCCCCGTATCCCTGATGGGATGGAGTCCTCCAAAGCAAAAAGGCAGAAAAAGAAATGAGGTTCTCCGCTTACCATGGAAGGGTCAGACACATCCAAAGTTTCGGTGGGAAAAAAGGGGGTGCGAAATGCTCTGCAGCCTATAGCAAATTACAACTGTTGACAGCTCTGGGGACAGCGAATGCTGAACTTACCACCATGGGCAAAAAACAGGAGCAACTGTTGACAGCACTGCAGATAGCAAATGTTAAACTTACCGCCATGGATGAGAGGCAGGAGAAGGCTCAAATGGATTTTTGTTATAGAGCTGGGACACACAAAAGGAGTAACCCTGCACCCACCGAAGATGACGACCCGGACTTTTCACTGTCATCGCCCACCACCACCGATTCCAAAGCATCTGACCGTTCTCATCTTTTATCCACCGATGCTTGTCCGGAAGGCCCCAGCTCACATGCTAGAGCACCCATCCACTATGATGCTCGTCTGGGAAACCCCAGCAAACCTGCTCCAGCACCCATCCAAGCAGATGACAACAGCACTCCTTGCACTAGATACAGCTTGTTTGCCCCATGCTGAATCTTTTCAGTGGTGGCAAAATCACTGATAACTCAACTGAGCAATACAGTGACCAAAAGGAAGGCAAGATTAATCTTCTTTTGGAGACCATGTTGAATATGGAAAGGTGTATGGGTGCATGGGTGTTCGTATGGATAAGATTGAGAGGAACATTGTGGGGCTCTATTCTTTGCATGGAGTCCCTGCCCCTGTATGTCCGATGCAGGAGCAGGAGGGTGGCCTGGAGGTGCCTTATTCTACAATGTAGGAACCACTCCCCACCCCATGCACCCTCTTAATCCCTGGATTTGACCTTCAATTTTCTAACATCAAGCACACCACGGAACTCTCCACGCTCACCTCTTCCGCCTGCAGATTACACGTATGCCCTTCTGGTGGAGGAGATGACAACCCCGGTAAGGCCACGACAGGAGATGACAACCCTAGTAAGGCCACGACAGGAGGAAAGTATCCTCCCAGACCATCTACCCTCATCCGTTGTCAGAAGCACACCCGCTCCTGAACCCATGATTGTAACGATCCCAGACATCATCTTGAAAGAACTGCCCCAGCGCGTCCAGAGAAATACAAGATCAGAAATGGTGGTCTAGCCCAGAAATATGCCCTGTTCATCTTTAAACACCACGTCAGTTTTGAGCTGTACAGCAAGTGGACCCAACATGTAAATTATGAAGGCAATAAATCCAAGAAGGGTCTGCCTGCAAATTTAAGGATGACAATTTTGGAAGAAATGCAGCTTTATTTTAATGTTATCACTCATGTTTTGAGAACCATGAGAGACAGCATCAATGGCCTTATGAGGCATACTATGGCTTTTCCCTGGAAGTCTACCCACTTGTTTGATGACTGATGCTAATTCAAGATGTATTTAAAAATATAGATGCCCCGCCAATGTTTTTAATCTAAAAAAAAACCTGTTGATTGTTTTAAATTGTTTGATTGATTGTTTAATACCTGGTATAATAATTTGTTTCTATTTGTGTTTTTCATGTGCATATCTGGAGCTGAGCAAAGACAATGTAAAAGAAACTCAAGGACTTTAATGCACTAATCCTGTTTTGTTTTTCATTCCGAGGTGCAGCACTACAGGAAGGGGGAAGGAAAATGTGTAACTTATTGTACTGTGTGCATACTGTAATAACAGACAGTAATTTGCCATAATCCACCCCTCTCAATGACAAAAGAACTACAGAATGCAATGCAGCCATTACGAAGAAGTTAAAGACAAGATTGGAAATTTTGAAGAAGAGACGACATTGTATCTTTGTATTATTCCTTTTCCCTTTATTATCCTGTACAAATAACATTGTTCATTCTTTTAATATACTTTTTGATGTGTTCATGGTTTAATTGTCTATACACTTACAGTGTTATTATACCTAAAGTAAAGTTCTTTGGCAATTTCAATATATAAAAATGTGTCATTGATAAACTGTATACAGTAGAGTAAGTTAATTAGAATCATTTGAACCCCCCCACCACCAAATAAAAATGATAGTGTGCCACCTCATACATACAGTATACTGTACAGTAGAATTAAAAAGAAAGTGATTTTAAGAATGGCAAAAATTGATAAAGTATAAAAACATGATTCACATAATGATTTCTTAAAATCACTCATTCAATAAGCCCATGTCGGGAAAAAAATAATTTGAAATTCACATTGAATGCAAAGTCATTATCGCCAAATCCCCAAGAAGGGGGAAAGTGCAACTACAGTTCTCTAATGTTGTGATGCGCATGCGTGTCAAACCAGAAAATGTAATTACTCAGCCAAGAACCCAAGGCTCAAAGTTAATGTGCCTTTGTTTTTTAAGGAAGCTCCATGGCCATGGGGAGTTAAGGATAATGACGTGAATGCCTTTAGCAACTAACTTACTCCGTCTTGTCTAAGGTGTGTGCGTCCTTGAATCCTTGGAACTGTTGTAAAATGTAATAAAGAGTTAACACTCACAGAGACCACTCACAGAACCAGTACAGTATGAAAAGTAGAGCAAGCCTAGCAAAAGTTGATAGTATTGAATACTAAATAATAAACACAGAATAAAAGATATCAATTTTTATTTTTGTGGTTTCTTAGCAGAATTAATAACACATGCAAATCTACTGTAATTATACTGCAAAATGCAGCGTCATTGATAAAATAAAACAGTAGTGATGATAACAATGTAAAAATGTATTGAATATGAAAACATAGCATCATACAGTATAAGGTTTTATATTTACTTTTATTATAAACTTTGCCAAAGGGGTGGAGATAATAATAATAATAGCATGTTCTTGTATAGCACTGCTATTTTTTTACATAGCGCTTTACAGAGACATTTTGCAGGCACAGGTCCCTGCCCCGTGGAGCTTACAATCTATGTTTTTGGTGCCTGAGGCACAGGGAGATAAAGTGATTTTCCAAAAGTCACAAGGAGTTGAACCAGGTTGCCCTCAGTGCCAGTCAGTGTCTTTACTCACTGAGCCACTCTTCCCATGAGCCACTGTCACTCCTGTAGTCTTTATTATAGTTGACAGGTGACAGCTGGCCTGCTACACCTGTAGTTGACAGCTGCTGAAGCTGGTAATCATGTTGGAAAGCATGCTGATACGTGTAATCTGGTTGGAAATCAGGCTGGAATTTTTGCGGGTAAACTGGCGGGAACAGGTAGCAAGGATTGTCGTTCACCAGGTTTTCACTGACGGTCAGACCGTTGTTGTAAGATGGTGCTGGTGCCGGTGCTGGTGCCGGCGCTGGAACATTGCGGGATTGAGATAGATGAATCTTAAATAGATTCAACCCGACTGTTCGCTTTTTATAGTTGCCATGATCAAACATACTATAAAAATCTGGGATCACACACCAATACCCTCTTCTATCTCCGACAGGAAGGGCAATGCGAAAAAAGCAATTATTGTTAGTTAAGGTTTGCCTTACCAAACGCTTCCACCAACGAACGTCAGGTGAAAATTTGTAATAATCCAAGTTCGAAATGAAATATTCATATATTTCTGATAGTCACCATCTTATCTGTTGCAATATTAATTGCAGAACATAATAAAAATGCATAACTACAGTCAGGTTTTTTATATGTGTACGGTGTACACATGGTGTCCAGTCCAGTCAGCAATTATGCAGGGTTAAGAATGTAGAAAAAAGCCCACAGCATTGTGTTTTAGAGGTTTATATAATGAAATGCCTAAATTTGATAACGTCTTCAGCGTCTTCAAGGACCAAGATCAATTCACAATGGACCACTGTGGTACTGTAGACTTGGTTTTTATCTGGTTTTTAAACACCTGCAAATTGACACAGTAGCACAGTACACATTACAATTAATTTCTGCCCCCTGGCGGATACACGAAGAATTGCACCAAAAGAAATCAGAATCCAAGTCATTCAAAGAAATCGCGGTAAACACAGGAGTGACTGGTGTGATTGGCGGCATTCACGGCAGTGTTCATGGAAGAATAACGAGTGAATGCCGTTTGGAATACAGCAGAGTTCACGAAAACGGCTCTGTGAAATGTTCGAATAACAGCCGCCGCATCTATACCTGCGAAAATGCTCTGTGATGCTTGTCATACAGGCTGCTTACCGATGAATGAAAACTTGTCAGCTTTATCGCCAAAATAAAGCAGACCGCCTTCTTCAGTGAATGTGGAAAATTAAACTACTGTACAAAGAAAGAAGTATGAACATTTGAAACAATCAGTAATTGTGATACAGTCAAATGTGAGGATTTGTCTGAAGCACAGATACTACAGGAAAGTGAAGCCCTACGTTACAACCAAGCAAGGTGTGTGTTGCTATAAGTTCATCCACAATATTGTGTTACCAACGGCAGTCCATAAAATCCAGGGCAAAAGAACCAAATTTGGACAGAGACAGACAATACAAATTCAGTCCTGTTACTGTACCCAAAGGGCACAAACCAGTTTCACCATGATGAAAAAAGCTGCTATACAGATTCAGTCGTTGGCTAGATTAAGACCGAATTGTGTTTGTGATCATGCCCATTAAGACGCAACCTGTCTGTGCAAGTGAAAAAGGTACAAGACTACAAGTTTGCGAACTGCAAAAATAATGACAAAATGACTGATGTATTTGAATTTAGGGATCCTAAACCAGCCACAAATGATTCCTCTTTAGACAAAGGGGTCATACTTTTTTGTGGGTAAGCCTGTGAGGGATAAGGAATCTGTAGGCCAGGTCCCCTAAATTGGAAGGAGTTTCCAGATGGCACTACTGCAGTAGAGATACCCCACCAGACATCATTGAGGACTTCCCCACATGTTGAAGAATCGGTCAGCTTAGAAAAACTAGTACGTCAAGAATAGGAGGCCAAAGACGATAAATCTACTGAATACCAAAAAGAAATGCCACGGGGGTAATCAGCATGGATAAAATCTCTACCCAGATTGAACACCCATAATCATTGAAACTAAATGATCATTGATACTAAACCAGATGCAGGTGGTCACCCTAGTCCCAGGGAATTATAGATCACCCAACAAATGGAAAAACGTGGGGCAATCGGTTAAAAGAAGAATTAGTAAAGTGGAAAAAGGAGCTTGATCCCAGAATCCTCTACAGAGGAGAGGAAACTAAGCACATCATGGAAAGACATGTAAAAAGTCTTTCTTGAGCACCTAAGGAGCGTTGAATACAAGCACAGACGGGAAGAGACCCTGGCTCACGACACCAGGCACAAGGACTATGTAAAGGGTGTCATCTTTAACCATGACCACATATTGGGCCCACAAACTGCTAGAAATTTTGCAACCCTCGCTGATTAATATCAGGAGTTCCAGAAGGTGCCCAAAAGATGAACCCCAAAAATACTGGGTTAAGCGAAGAGTCCAGCCCCAGCAATACTGAGGGTTCTCTCCCTCCAACTATTCTCAGCTCAAGCCACCATCAAATGTCGAGAGAGAGTGGAGGGAAGGGCTTCAGTCGTGGCTAGCCTGAGCTACCCACAAAGCGTGAGGTATGTGACAAGGCTTTTCCCTGGTTTAAAAAGGCAGCACACATAGAGCCTGTCAGTAGCTGATGAGTCCAAAAGGGAGCTGGTTAATTGTAACCAGAGTCAATTAGCCAGTCTCCACCTGACTTATCAAGCAGCTTTAGATGTGTGCAGCACCAATTGCATAATTCTCCTGGCAACACAGTTCCTCTGTGCTCAAAGGAGTTTTCCTGCAGCAAACCCTGGAACCTGCCAGAGGGTGGCTTCCTCAATGGAGTCCAACCAAGACAAGGAGACTGACATCAAAACCCAAGAAGCAAGATACCTATTCTCCAAGCTCTGTAGATAGGTAGGGTAGACTGTTTGTCTATTTGTGTGCTTCCTTAAACATGTATTGTTTAAAGCTACAGGCTGAATATGAGCTATGGTTTATTTTTCCCAAATATGACTCCCTGGTCAGACCTCTGAACTGGTCTCATACAGAGTCCATGAATGCGGATTGTGGGTGATACAATGCACCTCATAGAGTACCAATGATTAACCCTATAATATTTAACCCTATAGTGTTTCCACTCAACTTTACTACTACTTTTTAACTATATTTCACTTACAGCGTTAACTGAACAGTAAACATGTGTGGTTCAACTGTACAACATGTGTACACAACACAACAGTGTATACAAGCCCATGTTCTACAGTATGTGACAATATTGTTACAATGGGCACACTGCCGTTATACCCACAGAAGCGAGTTAACCAGCAGAAATGGCAGAAGGAGCACCCACATGAGTGAGCCAACAAGCATAGATGGCAGAAGCAGGTGTCCTATCAACATCAGTGGGCCATGAAAAAGTGCTGCAGGTGACTGGAGGTGCACAATCCCTGCCCCATCACACTCACCACTTCTGGAGAGTGTTTTTCATGCTTGGGGGTTTCACTTGGCTAACTTCTGAATGGGAAATGTCCTTTGCAAATAGTTATTTAAGAGCATGAACCATACAATAAATGCACTTGTGTGTGCACCAATAATACTGATTATACATAGCAAAAATGTGTGTTTAAATTTTAGGGTGCAGGACGAGTTATGTACTGCACTTTTACCAAGATCCACTGGGATGGGCTCCCATATCGGCATTACAGTACATACAAGATCACCAATGTGAAAAGTATGTGGTTGGACCCCTTTTTTTTATGAGGACCAAGGGGTGTGACATTCTGATCCAAAAACAGCATCTGGTCGGTAACGTTGTGTTTTGATTTTAACAGGAGGTTTTGCTTTTTATTTAATGTTGCTTTTGACAGATTTATCTCTGTATTAAAATGTACAGAGAGCAAGAGAGCATGAGATTGAATCATGCATGGATCATGCAACTGTAATACAGTTCAGGTTGTCATCAGTAGTCATGTAGTGTACACAATAAAGTGGTATACACCAGTATAATGTGTAAGAAAACATTCAGAACATGTATATTGTCTATACGTCTTATATAGTGAGTATTGTACAAGGTGATTTTCTTATTTTACCTGCATATTTTCCGTTAATGAAGGAATCAGTTTGGGAACAAAGCAGCCAAAGATGAAGAGATTAGGGGGGGGGGGCTGTGTTGGGGAAGAGGGGGTGGGGATTGATCAGTGTTGGGTGGCAGTGCGGCTGGGGGTTGTTGAGGGTGTTATGGGTGGGTAGTTTTGAGGAAAGGAATCTGTAGGTGGATTGTGTGTGTGTGTGTGTATTGGACGGAAACATGAGAGAGCATGTTCACCACCCCTTCCCCAGGTACGTTTTCACCAGGAGGTTGCACCAGTAGGAGTTTGGGTTCAGGTGGCCCACCTCTAGCTGGTAACTGGATATTACTAGTTTTTTTCAATACCTTGACCGATATAGTATTTGTGCTTTCGTGTGCACTGCTTATTTATACCTTCATGAATAAAATTGTTTATTTATTGTTAATGCTGATACTAGAATCGTTTGCTACACTTTCAGAGAGTGCCATGGGATGGGTATCCGTTGGTCCATCACAAGCTTTCACCAAGAATTACTGTGCCCATGACTGTGGCAGGGTGCGAGATTACATCAACGTGAGCATTTTGTTCACTGTGGCTCGGCTACAGTAACTTGGCAAAATTATTTGTCCGGTTGTTTAAGTACTTGTAATTCAGTATGTGTGTCCATATCCAGAGCACCTCAGCCCCTTAAATGACAGTTAACCAGGCAATATGATAACCAGGCAAACATTGTTTGAAGTCATAATTTTCTCCAGCAACGTTTTTAAGTCCTCCATTAACTTATTTTGGTTATTCCTGTTTCTTTAGTATTTACCACTTCAGTTCTGCAATCTATGCGTGAACCTCCATGTGTGTTAAACAACTGAATTTAATACATGCATACTGTAGGTATGGCTATGGGGAATCAGGGTAGCAGGTAAGGTAACATGCACAGAACTGGGAAACGGGGACAGGAAATGGCAAACAGAGACATGGAAACAAGGAAATGACTGGGACATGGAGATAGTCATGGGCAGGTAACAGGAACATGGTCATGGACAGGCAAGCTAACAAAGCTGAAACGCCAGATAGGAGCAACTTCCTGAGTTTAAATGGGGGTAAGCATGAGGTGGGAGAGTCATTGGCAATACTGTTGTAGCCTTTTTGGGCTTATGCCCGGTGGACAATTGCCACACTGCAGCCAGAATATAATTCATGAGGACAGGTTTTCAGAGCACTGCAAATGCTAGCTAATCGCTGATGCAAAGGTCTTACAGTTCTCCTCCTCCAAGGGGTTAATCCCGATGCCCTTTGAGCTAGCTTGATAGTGTAAATGATCTTTGCGATTTGCAGTTATTAGAGAATGCCTCAGAGCAGTAGCAGCCTTGAAACAGGATCGTCTGTTTCAGGTAGCAAACTTGAAACAGGACTGTCTCTGATGGGTAGAAAACTTAAAACAGGACTGTCTCTAACAGGTAGCAGACTTGGAGAAAGATTGATTGATTTGAAACTAGACTTCCTTTGTAACGGCCACCTCTGATGGTTCTAACAATTAAGGCAGAAAGGATGAGTTCTGTAGTTTGGAAGCAATGTCTGATTCATCATTTAATATATAATATATAAGTACTGTAAAAGTGATTATTCAGGCACTAACTATTAATTCGCAAACGAAGGAGAAACGGGTGCGCAAATCACATCAGGACATGTAAGAGAGAGTAAAAACACCAAATAGTGTATATTGTCTACTTCAGCAAATTAGCTTCAATGCTGGAAGTTCTATAAAATTTGCACTCACGTGTTTAACGTGAAATCAGAGCGTTGTGGTTATTCAAAGTTACCAATTTATGTCTCCAAACAGGTACTCCAGATCCACATAGAGAGGGGGAAATTCCATATACAAAAAGAGGGGAAAAGCAAAATAGTATAGTACTGTTTTTAATGTTAAAAACACAAAGTATTCCACTTACATACGTGCCTTTGTTTGAGAGCATTCAGACCACACTGGGTCACAGGGTCAGACAAAATATTCACAGCAAATAGCATCCGCTCCACGGCCGTCACAGCAGGTACTGGGCTGGTTAAAGTTGTCCTCCACTCCAGATGTCATCAACAAGGGCTCCTTTAGTGGTAACTGATATCTCTATGTGGATCTGGAGTACCTTTCTGGAGACATAAGTTGGAAACTTTGAATAACCACAACGCTCTGATTTCACGTTAAACACGTGAGTGAAAATTTTATAGAACTTCCAGCATTGAAGCTAATTTGCTGAAGTAGACAATATTGCACTATTTTGTGTTTTTACTCTCTTACATGTCCTGATGTGATTTGCGCACCTGTTTCTCCTTCGTTTGCTGATTGAATTTGGTTTGAATTCTACGTCAGGAGCTGCACTCATTAAGGATATTATATCATCTGTATTACCTTTGATTTATTGTGATATTATTTGCGCTTGATTTTTCCTTGCACAGCTAACTATTAATTGTGACAATAAATATTAAGTGCCAACAATAAAGGTGCAAAATCACCCGTGTGAAGTAAATCACTCCTGATGAAGCCACACCCTTATTTGGGGCGAAACGCGTAGAGTGGGAGGATCTCCAGGACGCAGAGCAGCAGCCGGTGTACACGCTGACAGTCTCCAGCCTTGGAAAGAATTATCGGAAGAACGTGACGTCATAGCTGCGACGAACCAGGAAGTGGATCACATCCGCAAGTGCACTGAGTACGCTGAGAAGCACGAGTTCCAGAGACGGTGAGACTAACATCAGTGTGATTCACCTGTTGTTTGAGTCTATTTTCTTGGCTTTTTTAGCACTATTGTAAGTGCGTTTTTTTATATATTACATAACGGATTTTTTTATACTCATTGATCTGCACCATGAAGTTCCTTTCTCTTCACATATACATCTCTCCACAATAACATATGTCCGTATACCTGCTTAGAGTGACACCAAGGAGAATCACGTCTGCCATTAGTGGTTGTACCACTACAGTACTGTATATGTACACTGTCTTGATACCTCCTGCTTCTTGTAAGTAGGCTGGGTATAGGGCAAATGTACTCACCTTTTTTATGGTTCCTTATACATCTACACTTAGATTTTGTGCCTTGTGTTTTTGTCATTTTTCCCCATATGCTCCCCCTGGACTGTAAGAACTGATTCATCATTTAAGTCAGACAGATGAAGCTGATCAAATATAATTGTCATGAACACCTCAGAAAGCAGTGGTACTGTAAATATTGATATGCAGAATGCATCATAGGAAGTCTCAGGTAACATCACAGGCATCATTATTACAGAGGCTAAGACTTGTTTCTCAGCCAAATGTCTATACATAGATACATGTTCATGTTGAGAATCTAAATACTTGAGCGTGCAAAGTGGCAGCAAAGGCTGGGGAGCCCATAATAAGGCTGCAATAAGGGTGCAATTTTCTCCATCGGAGTAGCAGAGTATGATGCAGGAATCACAGAGGGTAGATAAGAAAATTTCAAGTGGAGACATTAGAGTAATACAATCTGCATGCAGAATTTGTTGAGACTGCTCTGAGACAGGTTGAAACCGGTCAATGGAAAGAATGGACAGTGACTGAGGGTCCCTATGAAAGACTCAGATACAAACCTCTTGTCAAGGTCTAATCCAGTAACACATACAGATGTAGCACAATGATTGGTCACTACATCCCCACGTATTCTTTGTGGGTGCCTCCCCCGCCCCACAAGAATTCAATGTTTGCTAGCGTTTGCATGCAATGTGATAGAGGGCTGACAATGGAATTTCAGCATTGTTTGCAATACCGGTCAGAAACGCAAGTAGGCGCTAGCACTCTATTGTGTCTTCAAAATAAAAATGCAATGTAACCCGTATTTTATTCCCGTACGATCCAATATCACACAGTATCATGCTATTTTTAATATTATTGATTTGTATGTAATGGTATTGAAATTAAATGTAAAATCTTGAGATTACTAAAAAAGTAGTTTAGAAAAAAATATATTTTTATTTGATAAAGTTTAAATGAATAATGCAGTACGATTAATGACGTCGCTCTTCTTCAAAATGTACAATATTCTTTGTTCTTCACCTTCATCGGCCTGGTCATTTCTTTGATGTCTTGGCCTGTAAAGAGAGAATATTCAATATTTATACTTGCGCATACAGTAGTGTACTGCCATACGTGTCGCTATGGAACCTGGTTCAAACGCATATGCATGTCATTGAATTACTGTGCATGCGTGTCTCTATGGAACATGGTTAAAAATAAAACTATTGTACTGTACAAGATATGGGAAAAAAGGGAGTGGTGATAGGAAGTAATCAACTAGAAACCATACTAATAAGTGAAATAATCAGTAGAAATTGTAATAAGTGGGTGCAAATTGTGAACTGAAAGTGAATCAGTAAAGGGATCATTACACTAGACAGTGTGCTCAAAAAGAAATTCACTTAAATGCACATCACTAACAATTTTAAAATGTAACTTTTAATAATATTTACTAAAAACATATATTACCGCTTGTAAGTGTAACAGAAAAAAAAAGTCAATCAACCAATAGTAGAATAATATACATATACTCTAAATTCTTTTTGATTTACTCAGATTTAATAATATTGTTTGCTGAGATAATGAGTAAGTGGCGTAATTCAGTGTTGATGGGAATATCATCAAGGCTGACGTCTGTCTCTGAAGAGGAATACTCAGGAGCAATATTTAGTTAATTGTTATATTTAGTTAGAGTATTTGTAAACAGTGCCCTGTTCATAGTCATGATTGTCACGGTGAAAGTTTCTATGCTTCCTGTCCTTAAGTTCCTTCTTATACTTATCCATATTTGTTTCTAATTGGCGCTCAAGTTCTTTGAATACCTGCAGCTTATTATACTTGTAACAGGGGAGTAATCCCTGTTCAAGTAATGTGCCTTTAATCTAGCAGTGTGGTGGTTAACTGCTGGTAGTCAATTAATAAACACCCCCTGCCTGATTTAGATTGCTTACAAAAGCCTGTCTGTTGATACAGGATGGGTGTCTCCTTAGCTCATACCTGAGCTGAACTTTGGAGAGAGAGGAGAGATTGTCTTTACTCTCACAACCTGTCTTGAGCTCTGTCAGAAGACACAGCATAGCTGTTTTCAAGACACAGGGAAAACCTGAATGCTGACACACCCTGAGGGAGGTAGCTGAACAAGGAACAGAGAAAATTTCCCTCCAAACTACAAGGAACAGATAAGACTTTTATTACAAGACTTTTTATATCTGTTCATTTCATGCTACACTGGCGACACACTTTATTCGAGCACGGCTAGTCCCGCGAATTCGGGTATACTCGGGTGTATTCAGGTTTCTGATAGTTTTCTGCCAGAGTGCATTGCGTTATTTTCCGGCCGGAATTTAAGCTTTTTATTCCGGCTGGTTACAATACTGCAATGCCGTCAAAATACACATGGTGGCGCTTGCGAGCTATTCTCTGTGAAGCCGTCCCCTATAATGAATTGTAATGCAGTATATACTGTATACTATATACTGTATATACTGTATAACAACAACCCCTGTAAGCCCTAACATACAGTACTGTACAGTACTGTACTGTACTGTATATGCACATACATAAATGATACTACTGTATGGGCGGCGGGGGCGAGATGTGTTTGCAGCAGAGAGAGATCCGCTGCTCTCTCTCTGCGCAAACATCCGCACATTAAAAATTATTTGAAATACATTTTTATTGATAGTGTAGATGTGCAGGGGGTCTCCGGAGCTGAACCGCGTTGGTTTTAGGTCTGGGGACCTCGTGCCCCCCGAGATACAGGCCCCTTTAGGGGAAGGCAAACGCAACGGGGCTTGTCTGAGGTGAGGAGCGGCTCATTCCAGGTATCTGCCAGGTACATACTGGGTATTTGCTCGAATAAAGTGTGTCGCAGCAGTAAGTAGTTCCCACGCCAATTGCGCGAATAAAATGTAAAATAACCCGTTCTGTGGGTCTGAGCGGGTTGAAATGTACCTGGTCCTCATGCGGGGGGACCCTTGCCATAGTGGCAAAATATCAGCCTTGCACGACCCCCGGAACCGGAGGTACAAAAAGACAGTTTAAAAGCACATTACCAAAGTGGCTTTTTTTCTGCCATGCAAGTCAATGGCAGAAACCTGAACGTTAACATCACCCTGACTCCGTTCTGTTGCCACGAGAGGGTCGCAATTTGCCATGCAATCCTGCCGCAACTAGGACTACATGGTGACCGAATCTGAGCCCTCTAGGTCGAACAGAACCGAAGTTGTGGGTTCCAGGTTTCTGCTCATTCTGACTTAGCCGGTTCAAAGCTTTCTCCGCCATTGCGCTCAATGGTAGGACCCTCCTCGCCGGCGTGACCCTTTCTCGTCGCCATTACTGCTCGGACCCTGTTGGGGTCAAGTGTTGGGGTTCCTAACATCTAGGGGCCAAATAAATTTTATTTCTAGGTGCCCTAAAACAGAAGTTCCCACGCCAATTGACCTAGTTCCCACGCCAATTGCCGTAGTTCCTACGCCAATTGCGCGACCAGCCAGTTAAAAAACAGTGCAGCAAGCCTCTACAGTACATTTGTTACACTGGCAAAGGAGCAAATGGAAACAATGTGAGGCAATTCAACATGGTCTTTTATTGGTGGAGTCAGTACAAAAACATTTATTTACACATACAGTACAGTACTGTACAATGTTGAAACATTTAAAGTGCACAGCAATTCAAAACATCAACACACAATAATACATTCTACAGCCTTTTTTAAATTCTTCTGCCACAAAACATATTTGGTGCATGGGGCAAAGGGAGTTAAAGTGATTTGCTTTTATGTGCTGTATTTGGGGGTTGTCTTTGGGGGTTTATTCATCCAATTTTTATGATGAACTGCCTTTTGAAATTACACTGCTGTTAACTATTTCAGCCACACACCTCCAGAGTTTTTAATCCCTCCCTAGCCAAGCGTCAATCGGCTGAGTCACCCTAGCCTACAGTACCATCCCCCTCTCTCCACTGGGGAGTTGATCTGCTGCATATTGCCATTGTGTTCTTAATCCGCCCATAGCCGAGCTACAAACACTCAGCACGCCTGCTTCTAATCACACCATCCCCCTCCCCCAACCCTTAGAGGCCTGTTGTTTGAACGGTAATGCTTTGGAAAATCAACATGGTCTTAAATTGGTGGAGTCAGTACAAAAACATTTATTTACAAATACTGTGCAATGTTGAAACATTTAAAGTGCACAACAATTCTAACCATCCATACACAATAATACATTCTGCAGCCTTTATTAAATTCTTCTGCCTGCCACAAAACATTTTTGGTGCATGGGGCACAGGGAGTTAAAGTGACTTGCTTTTTATGTACTGTATTTGGGGGTTGTCTTTGGGGGTTTATTCATCCAATTATTATGATGAACTGCCTTTTGAAATTACACTGCTGTTAACTATTTCAGCCACATACCTCCAGAGTTTTTAATGCCTCCCTAGCCAAGCATATTGCCATTGTGTTCTTAATCCGCCCATAGCCGAGCTACAAACACAGTACACCTGCGTCTAATCACACCATCCCCCTCCCCCAACCCTTAGAGGCCTGTTGTTTGAACGGTAATGCTTTGGAAAAACCCCTGTCGAATTTGAATTGTAAATCTGATGTGCACAGCACTGTGAGAATTGAGAGTACACTGAGACAGTATTTCATCAGGGTGTGAAAATATTTGTCAGTCACTATGGTTTACAGTCACATGTTTTTAATACAATACAGTACATTCTTTAATATCTTTAAAATAAAAATATATAAATCCTGTATATACTGTAAGTCAATAGTGGCAAAATATCAGCCTTCCAAGACCCCCGAAACCGGAGGTACAATAAGACAGTTTAAAAGTACATTACCAAAGTGGCTTTTTTTCTGCCATGCAAGTCAATGGCAGAAACCTGAAATTTAACATCACCCTGACTCCGTTCTGTTGCCACGAGAGGGTCGCAATTTGCCATGCAATCCTGCCGCAACTAGGACTACATGGTGACCGAATCTGAGCCCTCTAGGTCGAACAGAACCGAAGTTGTGGGTTCCAGGTTTCTGCTCATTCTGACTTAGCCGGTTCAAAGCTTTCTCCGTCATTGCGCTCAATGGTAGTTCCCTCCTCGCCGGCGTGACCCTTTCTCGCTGCCATTACTGCTCGGACCCTGTTGGGGTCAAGTGAAGGGGTTCCTAACATCTAGGGGCCAAATAAATTTTATTTCTAGGTGCCCTAAAACAGAAGTTCCCACGCCAATTGACCTAGTTCCCAAGCCAATTGCCGTAGTTCCTACGCCAATTGCGCGACCAGCCAGTTAAAAAACAGTGCAGCAAGCCTCTACAGTACATTTGTTACACTGGTAAAGGAGCAAATGGAAACAATTTGAGGCAATTCAACTTATTCTTTTATTGGTGGAGTCAGAACAAAAACATTTATTTACACATACAGTACAGTACTGTACAATGTTGAAACATTTAAAGTGCACAGCAATTCAAAACATCAACACACAATAATACATTCTACAGCCTTTATTAAATTCTTCTGCCACAAAACATTTTTGGTGCATGGGGCAAAGGGTGTTAAAGTGACTTGCTTTTTATGTGCTGTATTTGGGGGTTGTCTTTGGGGGTTTATTCATCCAATTATTATGATGAACTGCCTTATGAAATTACACTGCTGTTAACTATTTCAGCCAAACACATCCAGAGTTTTTGATCCCTCCCTAGCCAAGCATATTGCCATTGTGTTCTTAATCCGCCCATAGCCGAGCTACAAACACAGTACGCCTGCGTCTAATCACACCATCCCCCTCCCCCAACCCTTAGAGGCCTGTTGTTTGAACGGTAATGCTTTGGAAAAACCCCTGTCGAATTTGAAATGTAAATCTGATGTGCACAGCACTGTGAGAATTGAGAGTACACTGAGACAGTATTTCATCAGTGTGAAAATATTTGTCAGTCACTATGGTTTACAGTCACATGTTTTTAATACAATGCAGTACATTCTTTAATATCTTTAAAATAAAAATATATAAATCCTGGTAAAATATTTTATAAATAAATAAATAAAATAATTCAATGTTGCACTGTAGGGGTGCCTGTCAATGATTATGATTCGCAGGAAAGTGAATAAATATTTATTTTATTTTATCAGGAACCAAAAAATACAAATATAAAAATAATCAGGAATAATACATACAGTAATGCAGTCTTTATTAAGTTATTTTGGCAGCTTGAAATTGGATAACCATTTGGAAAACCTTTGTAAAACATGGGGAAACATGAGTAATGCACATTTATAAGAATATTATTTAATACTACAGTATATACAGTACAGTACTGTAATGTACTTTTTAATATACTGTACTGTATATACTGTATAGTAAAATTAATTTTTCTTTAGTCTTTATCTTTTCCTCATTCTGTCTGCAGTACAGTAGTTCATTGAGAGAGGAGAGATGTTTTGTGTACATCATTGCTGCTGTTTATATACTGTACATTTGACTGTACAAGCAGATTTGACTGGACACAACGCCCCCATCCCCCTAGGCCACCGTTTTTCCTGGAACGACAAGAAAACCAAAAATTTGTGCAGTTACTGTACTGTATTATGCAGAACTACTGTAGGTGGCTGGTGCAGCTTTGTCTGGAAAGAAAAAAAATGGGGCAGTTACTGTAGTAGGCAGTTACTGTAGTACTGTCAAACTAGTGTACTGTATACTGTACTGGAACTACTGTATACTCTGACTACTGTTAAATTCTATGTACTGTAACCTGATGGCTGGTGCTGCTCTCTCTGTAAAGAAAAAACTATCTACTGTATACTGTATAGTACTAGTACTCTTACTATCTGGAAAGAAAAAATCTTTGCCATACTTACCTGTAACATACTGTACTTACAATACTAAAGCACAGTACTACTTTCCTGATGCTTGCCCATTACGCGCGATGACAATGGGCAACACAGTGGCAATATGGTCTATATATTTATTGCAGCGTTCCACGGTGAGTACATCGTTCCAAAAACTCAGTATGCCTTTCAACAACTCGTCCTTTTTGGAGGGTTTCACCTCTTTCCGGATATGGTCCTTCAGCTGATGCCAGACCATTTCGATCGGATTGAAGTCTGGCGACCTGTCATTGGAAAGAAAGGACAATTGGTTTAAGAGCTAAAAACAGTGGGGAACAAAAATGGGACACGGTCTACTGCACTTACACTGCTGGCGTCTTCACCCAGTTGACGCCGCGCTCAAGGATATGCGCCGTTGACGCAGTGTGCTTGGGATCGTTGTCCTGGTAGAAGCGGTGACCATGGGGAAAGTCGCGTGTGATGTATTGCACTATCTCGGGCACAATGTTGTCTTGGAAGAAAGCTTTATTCATGATTCCTATAGCAAGAAAAGAAAAGTGCTCAAAAAACTGCACAATAGTACAGTGCATACGTTAAGGCAACACTAGTCAAGTACAGTGCATTAGGCGACATTATATTTGATAAATTTTACCTTCAAAGATGACAATGCATCCCGGTCCACACCTAGAAATGGCACCCCACACATGCAGCTTCACATGGTGTTTTGGCCGCGGCTTCAAAGATAAGCGGCCTTTTTTGTGAAACGCAAATCGTGCAAATCTCTCCAGCGACACAGTAGACTCATCAGTGAAGATGCAATCCTGGAAAGTCTCCCCACTGTCGATCCATGCCTGGGCCTGGAACACTCCTTTGATTTTGTTTGCGTCCCGTATCATGGGGTACACTCTGTAATGACAAGGAATAAAAAAAATTTTTAGCGGCACTGTGCAGTACAGTTTGCTAAACAACACTTTTACCTCCTGTACTGTCCAGTACTAACCTCACACGTCCATATTTCCATCCAATGCTGCGTCTCATCTTCTTTATGCTAGTCTCGGATACAGTCAGATTGTGCTTTTCCTGCAGAGTGTTTTTAACCCTTAATGCACTCCTCTCATCATTCTCCTCACTTATTTTGTCCACCAGAAGAGTTGTCTCTCTGCAATGTAAAGAAAATATATTGTTTTATTAATATGCAGCAATATAAAATGTATATACTGTAAATATAATGTTGTAATATTAAATAAATTGAAATATACAAAAAATATAGACTGCTGTACTATAAATATAAATATACACAATAAATATACTGTTGTAATATAAATATACATCCTACTGGTGTATATACCGTTGTAAGATTAATTGAAATATACAAAAAATGTATACTGCTGTACTATAAATATAAATAGACAAAATATATATACTGTTGTACTATAAATATTAATATACAAAATAAATATACTGTTGTAATATAAATATAAATATACAGTACATCCTATACAGTATATACCGTTGTAAGATTAATTGAAATATACAAAAAATGTATACTGATGTACTATAAATATAAATAGACAAAATATATATACTGTTGTACTATAAATATTAATATACAAAATAAATATATTGTTGTAATATAAATATAAATATACAGTACATCCTATACAGTATATACCGTTGTAAGATTAATTGAAATATACAAAAAATGTATACTGCTGTACTATAAATATAAATAGACAAAATATATATACTGTTGTACTATAAATATTAATATACAACATAAATATACTGTTGTAATATAAATATAAATATACAGTACATCCTATACAGTATATACCGTTGTAAGATTAATTGAAATATACAAAAAATGTATACTGCTGTACTATAAATATAAATAGACAAACTACTGTATGTTGTAATATAAATCAACAGAAATAACAACAGTATTACAGTAGATACAGAACTGTACTGTAGATGTACAGTACAGTTTTCCATATTTTTTTTTGTTAAGTTTTATAAATATACTTACGCGTTTGATACCCTTGGTGCCTTTTTCCGGTCTCTGTTTTGTCCGTGTGCATGATAGCTCAAGGTGTTTAATGGCACAACGAGGCCAGAAGTAGCTAACCAGCATTGGATAGCAGCAATTCGGTGTCCGCTCCTGTACATCTCCTTAATTCGCATGCTGAGATCCTTTGAAATCTTTTTAACAGGCATTGCTGCGAGTAGAAAGAAATACAAACACAAGAATGTATATTCGATGTTTAGTCGATGTGTATTCTATGTGCAGTGAATCCACAAAATGGATGGTGTATTTATACGGTAATGACTCACACGCTCACTTTCAACACCTGTACCTGGCCGCCATGCATAAAAGTTTCCACACTTTGCATAGGCCACCACTCCATGATCTTTATCTGAACTTGCCCTTGTCCAGATACTGTACTGCATTGTGCCACCTGCTTCAATGGAGCATCCCCGGTTCTATGGACGCAAGAACCCACTCACCTCTGCCGTGCCTGTCATGCTGAAAAAGCGAAAGGCAGGAGCCGTTTCCACGCCAAGGGCAAAGCGACAGGCTAAGGCCAATAAAGAAAACCTTCTGCTGACCCCAAAGGTTAAGGGTTTTCTTAGACATAAGCCTCATTATGTGAAGAAGATATACGGTGATGTACTCTCGACACAAAACGAATGGCAGCCAACCCATCGGACCCGCAGACCACTTCCTCCCATATGCTTCGACGACTCTGCTGTAGCTGTCCCGGAAATCTTCATCCCGTCTTCTCCACCCCCATCTTCTCCGGTTCCATCTGACGACGGGTCACTGTCTCCTTTGCGCTTAGACGACTCTGCTTCCCGCCCGGAAATCCAAAGGTCACCTTCTCCATCCCTCTTCGACGATGCTGCCGCTTCTCCTCTACCGGGTATCCACAGGTCACCTCCTCCACTCTCCATCGATGCCACTTCTCTCCATGGAACCCCCATCTCATCCTCCGTTGCACCCATCCCCCCAGATGTCCAGACGCCATGCACAAGAAGCAGCTCGTTGGACCGGATGCTGAATGGGATAAGTGTGGATCTCCCCGGGAATTCTATTGTGCTGGCAAAGATAGATCTGCTTCTGGAGACAATGTTAAATGTGGAACAACGGATGCTACAAATGGAGCAACGGATGGATCAACGGATGGAGAAGATAGAGCCTGACATTGCGGGCATACATTATTTGCTCGGTGCTAATGCCCCTGTTTCCCCGACGCCGGAGCAGGAGGGTGACATGGATGTGATGAATGGGACCTTCGACCCCCTTCCTTCACCAAGCGCACCCCCTCCACCAGAAGATGTAGTGTACATGTATGCCGTTGAGGAGGACATGACAACCCCGTCAAGACCACGCCAGGAGACAACACGGCGACCAAGACAGGAGGAAAGCTTCCTCCCAGACATCCTACCATCGCCCTTCGCCTCAAGCACACCGTTCCCAAAAGACCTACACCGGCTCGCATCGAAACAGTGCCCGACATAACCCTGTGCGATCTGCCACCGGGGCTCAGGGAGAAGTATAGGGTGATGAGTGCTGGTGTACCCCACAAGTATGCCTTGATCATTTTTAAGCACCATGTTCCCTACACGTTGTACTGCGAGTGGGTGTTCAAAGTGAACTATGAAGGAAATCGCGTTAAAAAGGCCCTTCCTGCCAATTTAAAGAAAAACATTGTGGAAGAAATGCGGCGCTTTTATACAGTTACAGATCCTGTAATGAAAGGCGTTAGAGACTGCATTAATGGCGTTTTGCACCATGCAAGGAATCGGCCATGGATGGACAATGTGGAGGACAGTCAGTGAGACCATACTGTTGTGCTGAACTGTATTGTACTGTACATGTTTTGCCCTACAGTACCTGCTGTACTTAAACAAAGGAGATGTTGATGTGTGTTTTTTTTCACAGGACATGCACAACTCCAGTCCCTGAGGGCCACAAACAGGCACAGTTTTCAACGTTGCCCTGAAAACCTGCCTGTTTGCTGCCCTCTAGGACTGAACTGGTGCAGGTCTGACTGACAGTGTTGCGCACCATCCCACTGTACTGTACTGTATACAGTACTGGGTTTCTTTAATAAAGGAGATGTTACTTAAAATGTCACTTTAACTCCCTTTTCCCCATGCACCAAAAATGTTTTGTTTTGTTGATGTTTTGAATTGCTGTGCACTTTAAATGTTTCAACATTGTACAGTACTGTACTGTATGTGTAAATAAATGTTTTTGTACTGACTCCACCAATAAAGAATAAGTTGAATTGCCTCAAATTGTTTCCATTTGCTCCTTTGCCAGTGTAACAAATGTACTGTAGAGGCTTGCTGCACTGTTTTTTAACTGGCTGGTCGCGCAATTGGCGTAGGAACTACGGCAATTGGCATGGGAGCTAGGTCAATTGGCGTGGGAACTTCTGTTTTAGGGCACCTAGAAATAAAATTTATTTGGCCCCTAGATGTTAGGAACCCCCTCACTTGACCCCAACAGGGTCCGAGCAGTAATGGTGGCGAGAAAGGGTCACGCCGGCGAGGAGGGTCCTACCATTGAGCGCAATGGCGGAGAAAGCTTTGAACCGGCTAAGTCAGAATGAGCAGAAACCTGGAACCCACACCTTCGGTTCTGTTCGACCTAGAGGGCTCAGATTTGGTCACCATGTAGTCCTAGTTGCGGCAGGATTGCATGGCAAATTGCGACCCTCTCGTGGCAACAGAACGGAGTCAGGGTGATGTTAAAGTTCAGGTTTCTGCCATTGACTTGCATGGCAGAAAAAAAGCCACTTTGGTAATGTACTTTTAAACTGTCTTTTTGTACCTCCGGTTTCGGGGGTCTTGGAAGGCTGATATTTTGCCACTATGGACTTACAGTATATACAGGATTTATATTTTTTTATTTTAAAGATATTAAAGAATGTACTGTATTGTATTAAAAACATGTGACTGTAAACCATAGTGACTGACAAATATTTTCACACCCTGATGAAATACTGTCTCAGTGTACTCTCAAATCTCACAGTGCTGTGCACATCAGATTTACATTTCAAATTCGACAGGGGTTTTTCCAAAGCATTACCGTTCAAACAACAGGCCTCTAAGGGTTGGGGGAGGGGGATGGTGTGATTTGACGCAGGCGTACTGTGTTTGTAGCTCGGCTATGGGCGGATTAAGAACACAATGGCAATATGCTTGGCTAGGGAGGCATTAAAAACTCTGGAGGTGTGTGGCTGAAATAGTTAACAGCAGTGTAATTTCAAAAGGCAGTTCATCATAATAATTGGATGAATAAACCCCCAAAGACAACCCCCAAATACAGCACATAAAAGCAAGTCACTTTAACACCCTTTGCCCCATGCACCAAAAATGTTTTGTGGCAGAAGAATTTAATAAAGGCTGTAGAATGTATTATTGTGTGTTGATGTTTTGAATTGCTGTGCACTTTAAATGTTTCAACATTGTACAGTACTGTACTGTATGTGTAAATAAATGTTTTTGTACTTACTCCACCAATAAAGAATAAGTTGAATTGCCTCAAATTGTTTCCATTTGCTCCTTTGCCAGTGTAACAAATGTACTGTGGAGGCTGGCTGCACTGTTTTTTAACTGGCTTGTCGCGCAATTGGCGTAGGAACTACGGCAATTGGCGTGGGAACTACTTTTCTAGGGCACCTGGAAATAAAATTTATTTGGCCCCTAGATGTTAGGAACCCCCTCACTTGACCCCAACAGGGTCCAAGCAGTAATGGCGGCGAGAAAGGGTCACGCCGGCGAGGAGGGTCCTACCATTGAGTGCAATGGCGGATAAAGCTTTGAACCGGCTAAGTCAGAATGAGCAGAAACCTGGAACCCACAACTTCGGTTCTGTTCGACCTAGAGGGCTCAGATTCGGTCACCATGCAGTCCTAGTTGCGGCAGGATTGCATGGCAAATTGCGACCCTCTCGTGGCAATAGAACGGAGTCAGGGTGATGTTAACGTTCAGGTTTCTGCCATTGACTTGCATGGCAGAAAAAAAGCCACTTTGGTAATGTACTTTTAAACTGTCTTTTTGTACCTCCGGTTTCGGGGGTCTTGGAAGGCTGATATTTTGCCACTATGGACTTACAGTATATACAGGATTTATATTTTTTTATTTTAAAGATATTAAAGAATGTACTGTATTGTATTAAAAACATGTGACTGTAAACCATAATGACTGACAAATATTTTCACACCCTGATGAAATACTGTCTCAGTGTACTCTCAAATCTCACAGTGCTGTGCACATCAGATTTACATTTCAAATTCGACAGGGGTTTTTCCAAAGCATTACCGTTCAAACAACAGGCCTCTAAGGGTTGGGGGAGGGGGATGGTGTGATTTGACGCAGGCGTACTGTGTTTGTAGCTCGGCTATGGGCGGATTAAGAACACAATGGCAATATGCTTGGCTAGGGAGGCATTAAAAACTCTGGAGGTGTGTGGCTGAAATAGTTAACAGCAGTGTAATTTCAAAAGGCAGTTCATCATAATAATTGGATGAATAAACCCCCAAAGACAACCCCCAAATACAGCACATAAAAGCAAGTCACTTTAACACCCTTTGCCCCATGCACCAAAAATGTTTTGTGGCAGAAGAATTTAATAAAGGCTGTAGAATGTATTATTGTGTGTTGATGTTTTGAATTGCTGTGCACTTTAAATGTTTCAACATTGTACAGTACTGTACTGTATGTGTAAATAAATGTTTTTGTACTGACTCCACCAATAAAGAATAAGTTGAATTGCCTCAAATTGTTTCCATTTGCTCCTTTGCCAGTGTAACAAATGTACTGTGGAGGCTGGCTGCACTGTTTTTTAACTGGCTTGTCGCGCAATTGGCGTAGGAACTACGGCAATTGGCGTGGGAACTACTTTTCTAGGGCACCTGGAAATAAAATTTATTTGGCCCCTAGATGTTAGGAACCCCCTCACTTGACCCCAACAGGGTCCAAGCAGTAATGGCGGCGAGAAAGGGTCACGCCGGCGAGGAGGGTCCTACCATTGAGTGCAATGGCGGATAAAGCTTTGAACCGGCTAAGTCAGAATGAGCAGAAACCTGGAACCCACAACTTCGGTTCTGTTCGACCTAGAGGGCTCAGATTCGGTCACCATGCAGTCCTAGTTGCGGCAGGATTGCATGGCAAATTGCGACCCTCTCGTGGCAATAGAACGGAGTCAGGGTGATGTTAACGTTCAGGTTTCTGCCATTGACTTGCATGGCAGAAAAAAAGCCACTTTGGTAATGTGCTTTTAAACTGTCTTTTTGTACCTCCGGTTCCGGGGGTCTTGCAAGGCTGATATTTTGCCACTATGGCAAGGGTCCTCCCGCATGAGGACCAGGTAAATTTCAACCCGCTCAGACCCACAGAGCGGGTTATTTTACATTTTATTCGCGCAATTGGCGTGGGAACTACTTAGGGCCGCGGTCAAGTTCACGGGCAATTGGCATGGGAACTTCTGTTCTAGGGCACCTAGGAACAAAATTATTTTTGCCCATAGATGTTAGGCACTGTATACCACTGTACAGTATACTGTGGAAGACAAATAATGACACAATACTGAACATTTAGAATAAATGAATAGTTTTATTTATTCGGGTTTATTACACAGTATACTGTACGGCCGGAAAACATCAGCATACAGTACAATATTACCCATCGAAATCCCCCCATTAGCCGTTTTCTTTTCTGAGAAAAAACAAAAAGAAAACTTTTAATGTACAGTACAATAATGGTCAGCCCCCTAAAGAAATACCCAGCCAGCCCCACCAAAATAATACGGCAACAAGACAGTACTCACCATTGAATTTCCCATTCAGCTTGCGCCGGCGCCGGTCCACTGCCGGTCCAGCTTTCTTCATCATCCACGTCGATAGTTGGCAGCGGGACTAGTCCACATGTAGTCAGCAGGTGAGGCTGGAAATCGCTTAGGTATATGCAAGCTTCATCAAAACTGCACTCCAAATCCAGCTCAGCCTCAGGCTCAGGGTTGGCACTGACAGTGGGACCGTCATTGGAAGCCAGTGCTGGTACTGGTGCTGGTGCTGGTGCATTGCTTGGCAGCGACTGTCGCTTCTTAGTTGGTTTTAACACGACCCTTTGCCTTTTGCCGCCACCATGATCATAGATACAGGAAAAATCCGGTGACACACACCAATACCCTCCAACGAATTGGGGCTCAATACGGTGAAAACAGGGGTCAATTCATAACCTTTTCCTTATTGCACGCTTCCACGTATGAGGAGTTGGTGAAAATTTGTAAAAGTCATAGTTTTCGATAAAATACTGATAAATTTTAGCAACTGTTGCCATCTTATCATCTGTTGCATTAATCGCGGCCCATATCAAATACGCGTAACTTCTGTCAGGTTTTTGGAAAGCAGGCTGCACTTGAACACTCATGGCGGGTGGGTCTCTGGAGAATAGTGTAAGACAAACTGAAACTGGTCTTTGTCTTTCTTTAATATGAAAAGCCTAAATTGATACATTTTTGCAACCTCTTCCTTCAGTCTCAAGGCCAAGTTACAATAGCACACTGTGGTACGGTATCTTTTTTAAACGAAACACCTGCAAGCCGACACATTACTGATTCGGTGCATTACAATTCATGAATTTATGCCATCTGGTGGACACGCGAAGCATTGCAGCCTATTAAAATCCGAACCATTATCAATAAACACATCAACCGCGCGTCAGCCGGGCATGACCCTAGCTGGGAGCCCGGCATGCTCCGGGTGAACAGCGTGGCATTCCAGGAACATGCCAGATACAAGCCGGTGATTACTTCGAATAAAAGCTGCCGGAGCAGTATATATATATATAAAAAAAGGCATCATATAGTATACTGAGCCATCCTTTATAGCATTGGCTATATTTGCCTGTGCAGGGGTGTGTGCTTTGGTTTATTTTTGGGTTATCACATCCACCTATACCTTGCCTACACCCTATATATATTGTAAGGCAGCATACTGCTCCTACTATCTTTTTACCCCCCTTCGATTCTACAAAATGGAGATATGGTATAACTTACCTATTAATCAGCTACACCTACTGCTACTAAAGTTATCATTGAATAAGCTCTTTAGTTCACTTTCCATCTTAATACCCATTAGGTGTATCATTGTGATTTTGCTCTTGCTCCTTGTTAATCCTTATCTTAGTAAACAATGTTATCAAATCTGAGTGTATCAAAAGGAATGTATGTGTATATCTTTCTACTATAGTTTTATTTACTTTTTATTTACTGTTACACTTACAATCGGTAATACTGTATATGTTTTAAGTAAATATTATTAACAGTTACATTTTAAAATTGTTAGTTGTGTGCATATAAGTGAATTTCTTTTTGAGCACACTGTCTAGTGTACTCATTACTTTACTGATCTACTGTACAAGATGCATGAACTACAGTACTTTAGATTACCTGACAGTGTCCCTTGATGTCTTTCCTGCACAAACACGTGTTTAAATCTCCTGCATCACGTGACACGGGAGAATTTAAACATTGCAGGGATACTAGCACCCCATACCGACCGGGGCTTATATTTTGGGAAGCAGGGGGTTTCCGAGGCTTAAATCAATGTGGTTCAGCTCAGTAGACCCCCTGCTCAGCTGCTAGGGCAATTAAGGAGTTAAGACACAGTAGCTCGTTTATTGGGGCAAGGGGGTTAGTTAAGAGGGCACTTGTCAGTAACTGCTATGGTAATGATGGGGTTAACCCCCTCCTCCCCGCTACCAACCCGATAGGCCTAACCACCCAACCTGGGCCAAGTTCCCCCTTCACCAAATCCCTCTACCCCAATAAACATTAAAATACCTACTACCTACAATACACAACCCATCCACCCCCTGTTCCCCCAACAACCCTCCCCCTAACACATACAGTACAGTAATGGGCAAAATTACTATTAACCAGGTATGGATAATAGTGCATTTGCCCATTTAAAATAAAACCAGCCAGCATAAAGTAAATAAAACTTGCACTTACCCCTGCCAGGTCGAAGGCCACCCTCGTCCTCATCACCATCCTTGTCCTCCATTATCAGCAACATAACAAATATAAACTAATGGCCACTAACCCCTAAATCACATTATCGGTAACCACTATAGTAATTGAGGGGTTAACCCTCCCTCCCCATCTACCCACCTGGGAGGCCTTAGCACCCTCCCAGGGGCAACTACAAGAATTAAAATAAACAATCAATAAAAATACATACCAATGAAATAAAAACAAATATTTGCCAAAAAAATGTATGTATTGCTTGTCACTGTATTTTTCTATAGCCCTAAAGGGGCATATATACATATATTGGCTGTCAATGGGCAACCAAAAAAAAAGTTACAATCAAAATACCTATAAAATAAGAATTACATACATTCAATGTTTTCTTACCTTTAGATGTCTTCACCCTCTGATTCCTGATATATAAGGAAGCTCTCGATCCGTGACGCAATGCTCCTCAACTTCAGGTAAGCTCTGTTATTCTTTCTTCTGTTCTTCTCTTCTTTATTCAGTCTTGTCTTCTTGTTTTGTAATCCATCCCATAGGCGGATGTTGACCCATCATCATCTTGAGGTCAAATAAGATGGGACAGTCCTTATATAAGGCCTGTGACTTCACATTTGACTGTCAAATGATACACCTCCAATCTGATTGGAAGGTATACCATGTGACAGAACCTCTTTTTTTAAAAGAATGTGATGTCATATAAAAGGGAAGGAAGCCAGCCAATCAGGAAGGCTGTGCTTCCCTCCCTTTAAGATGATGTCACCAAAAACAAGATGGCTACCATCATATGTTACTCCAACCAATCGGATTGTGAGATATACCATATGAGGCATCACATGATATATCCCCAATCTGATTGGTTGTAGTAAACCATGTGACAGATTCTATTTTTTTTAAAGAATGTGACATCACTCCCTTTCGATAACATCACATCCTTTGAAAAAGTGGAATTGTTCAACAGGGCATGTAATTCAGGAAGCATAGGGTCCCCGGACCTGAAATCATTGTGATTCAGCTAAGGAAAACCCTGCTACAATAATATGTTATGAAAATAAAATAAAAGCCATATGATCGCCTGTTAGAGGCATGCAGTGTGTCTCTTACAGACAGATGAAGCCCGGTAGGATTCACACACAGCGAGTCCCATTAAAACACAGGGACCCCGGTGTATTATTTCGATGGGCCAATAGTTTGGCTGCTGGAATCTCTCGGGAACAAGGATGCCGTGCAGAACCCACAAGGCAAGTCCACTGCCAGAAACCGGCAGTTTCATCTGTAAACAGATGTAGCAAAACTTAACTCTGCCGCTCGTGGTCGGCAACCACTTTGGTCACAGCACTTAAGAATTACCACTGTAGACACTGACTAGAGCCACCTACTTATGTTGGTTCATCCGTGGTGCTTGCCACAATAACGCTTTCTACATCTTTAGGTTAAATAAGCCCTAAAACATATGGAAAATTTGACATGTTATACAGTATAGGAAAACAGCATGTTTTCCCAGTGGAAAAACTATATATTTTTAGTATTTTTTTATTACAAGTTTTTAATGAATAATTTTATTTAGCAGTCTTTAGGTGCTGCTCTGAAACTCAGCAAACAAAACTATACAACAAAATCCAGTCAATAGCAGTAACATACTGTAGATGACAGATGTAATTTCTTACAATTATAAGTACCTACTGTATAACCCTTCTACCATGTGTTTTTCTGACTGATCCTGGCGAAACAAGTGTGAAATCAGCTAAAATCCATGGAGATAATGCAGATTCACCCATGTCTAATTAAGACTTCAAATGTGTTCTAAATGAAATATAAACTATTTGTGAACCCTGTTATTTACAGCTTCATTAGCTATGCTTCTGTATCATTCCTGCATCCCTCCAGGTTATAATTGTTTAATACAACAAATGACTGCTATCTTCTGTGATTATTTTTGTGTTTTGTGGTTACAAAGGACAAGCAAGGAAGAGCAACTAACATATTCAAACATGTTTTTAAATGGACAAGTAATTAAAAAAAGTTAACAGTCATCAAAAAGTACAATGAAGTACTACTTTTAAATACAGAGTTAAAACTGTGTGAAACTCAGCCTGCCAATTTGAAACTAGTGAAACAGAATATACTGTAGAATGTCATTTTTTAAAATGCTTCACAGATTTAAAATATAACTGCTTATAAAGAAAGCTCTATTTTATCGGATTAACCTTTGAACAGGTAAAAAGAGTTGTAGTCACTAATATCTTTAAACTATTATAGATTTTATTCTGTTTTGACAGCTTTCAAATAATTTTTTTCTTTTTAAAGTTTGCCTTCATTTCTAATTTACCATTCACTTAAAAGGAAAGCATCATAATTAGGTATGTATTTTTGGAAGTGTAACAGATGCATTATCACTATTGCAAACCCTGCAGGGTACATTGCTTATATCATACTAGCTTTTTTGATGTCCTTAATTACCTATTCAGACATTCTCTACGAACCTAGAGAACTTAATTCAATACAACCAGGTGTTAAAACATTTGAGAAAAATACTTTTTTTTTGGAGCCTAACAAACAAAATATAGTCAAAGAAAATAAAGTGAAATAATGAAAAAAAATAACTATGTTCTTTGAATATCATATTTTCTTTTAATTAAAAAAAGGTGTGTGCACCGAGTATGTACATTTTAAGTGAAACTTCTTTTTATTTTGTCACTGTTTTGTCACAGAAATTGTATTTGTGATGGTTAATGAAAAATCCAAACACAATTTCAGAAGTTTGATTTAGAACGCGTGTGCTCGGCACACACACCCTGTTTAAGCTATTTGCACTTCTATATTTATACTAACTGTGAATTCCTTGTGTGTGTGTCTGTTTTTGACTGTGTCTGTGTGTGTCCATATGCTGCTACCGCGAAGGCCTCTGGCATGCGCGCCTTCCACCAGAGGCCTCTGTGCAGCCACGCCAGCAGTGACATCACTTCCATTACTGTACTTCCGTCACCATGAAGGCGATTTAATGGAAGCAAAATTTTGGTTGGTGTCTGCAAAGAAGTGTCACTTCAAAAAGATGCATCTCATTATATAAATATATATATATATATATATATAATCAAAAAATAAATAGATGATACCGTTCTGTGGCTAACGAAATGCTTTTATTTGTGCGAGCTTTCGAGATACACTGATCTCTTCTTCCGGCGATGTTACAATGAATGAAGCAAGGATAACTTAAAAACAGTGTCTCTTGGAATGTTATCTGTGCTTGTCCTTCCCCCGGTGTGGATGTGTTTTATGGCTAGAGGTGTCAAAGGGTAACTGAAAGCAAGTGAAGAAAGAGTGTGTATGTGTATCAGTGTGGATAAAAATGAATGGAGAGCCCACAGTATAAACAGTGCTCTACACAAGGTGTGTGTGGAGTGAGAGGGATATAAATGGTGTGGGTGGGTGTGGAAATGTGAGAGTTTGTAGCACAACTAAAAGTGTGTGTGGATACTATGTGGTCTCTATTGGTGTATATGGATGGAAAAATAAGGAGTATTAGTATGTGTGAGAGACAGCTGTGTGTGCATACATATAGCACAGTATGTACAGACATGGCCTTTAGCACTCATGGGAAGAGAGTTCGCTAGTGTCAGTAATGACTCATAAAATTTCGATCTCTGTTTAGGCCACTGCTAAGTGTCCCGAACAGTTGCATAAATTTGTATTCATGCAACCGTCTCTCTTTCGGGGTTTTAAGATTACCTTTGAGTATGGCAACCCTCAGATCGTTCATCTTATGGCCAGAGTCAGAGAAATGTTCGCCAACAGGACTGTCTCTTGTTCCGTGTGTGATGCTGTGGCGATGCAGGTTCATTCTCTTGTTTAGCCCCTGTCCTGTCTCACCTATGTAGTAGCAGCCCCCTGGGCATTTCATGCACATGATGAGGTACACGACATTGCTGGAGGAACAGGTGAACCCTCCTCTGATTTTGTATTCCCGATTCTTGTGTGGTATTTGTATTGTGTCCGCTGTGTAGAGCATTGCGCAGGTTTTGCATCTTGGGTCCTGTATATATAAAATAGATAAGAGCAAGGCACTCCGTCAGGTAGATGAAAGTGGGTGCAAATCCTATATAAATCAAATAGGTAATACGATACCATGTGACCGAATATCAGAGGCAGCACTCCACGAGGTAGTCAAAAGATTTTGTATTTAGTGAGACAAAAAAAACAACGTTTCGGTCCTCCACACGGGACCTTTCTCAAGGTGATGTACAGACAGAGTGAAATAGAACACATATATGTACCTTACCAAACCATGACAAACAGGTGCACCACATTATCAAATACAATTGGTTAACTTACATGCTCAATGCAGGAACAACCCATTATGGTCAGACCAGCTGGTGTTAACTAGACCTCTAAAGTGTCACTGACACGTAGAGCGCGCTCCCTGCACATGTATGAATTGAGGGAAGCTGTGTATGTGTCTATTAGCTTCCGTCGCGTGATGCAGACAGAGTACTGGGTGCCTGTAGCCCAAACAGCCTCTCTGCGCATGCGCAAGCCGTCCGACAATGCAGGGAGAAAAAAAATATTTTTTTTTTAAAAACGAGCCATTGCGCATATGCGAACCGCCAGTTAATAAATAAATAATGATCATGGCGATTCCCAGTAATATTAAACCCACTCAGCCATATTTAATGCATGAATGAGCATCATACTGGTATGCAACTAATCTCAAACCCATGGCAAGTTAAGCATATAGTATGTTTAAGTAGACTCCTTTGCCAAATGGAAAAATTAAAGGTATACACACACCAAATGGTATGAAGCTGTCAGCAACAGCTGATAATAACATGAGCACGTCAAACAAGCATTGAAGTATGAATAAATGTGGCACCAAACAATAATACCAGAATAAAGTGCAAATTAGTGATACCCAACAAATGTGAACATATATAAACTGAGACGCTGGCTTAATAAGAATGTATAAAAATATACAAAAAATGATTAAATTACTAAACAGATATAGATATGCTATTGCACGACCAGTTCAAATACAAACAAATACATAACGTACAGTACCGACCAAATTTATTTTCACACGGCTAGAGCCGCAAGCCGCGAAGTTTCCCGGCTTTCTAAACGAATCCCCTCGGCGTGCCGCGCGTCACAGATGCGCGGTCACGCTTCATCGGGTGCGTGCGCGCCATGCGCGCATGCCCAGGGCTCCCCAAAGGGAGCCCTGGTGTCCTCTAATGTGGGGGACGGCGGTGGGGGGCTCCGGGGGTCCTGGTGGACCCGGAGAGGGGAGGGGGGTGCCTCGATCGGAGGACCGATCCTCTGAGGCTCCGACGCGCGCACGGGACACCCCGGCACGCGCCCGGTTTCTGTCGCGGCCGGGACCAGGCAAAAGTTAGAATAAACTCGGCCGCGACTGTATATGTATAATTCCATCTACACTAGATATACAGGACATCATAAATACAGTTAGCACTTAGGACCATATTAAATAGTCGCTGAAAGCAGTCGTATATCCATTGTGAGGACATGGTGTAATCCTTCATCTGTTCATGAAAAATAAGCAGACAGAAGCCAAATGAAGGTGTTGAATCCATAAGTTCATATCCTGTCTTTAAGACAAACATAATCCTATATGAAGCAGGACAATTATTTCTGGACGGAATGTAGAATAGAAACCCGGTATGCTGACTCGAATCCTGGGGACGAAAAGTCACCTAATGCAAATGAGTCTTTGGTTATTGATTGGGTTTATCCTGTACATTAAGGTAGCAACTCATCCGATAAAAGCACAAAAAGGGGACCCCAGTCACCGTATGTGGATCCGCCACTATCTTGAAAGGTTGATCAGAGAAAACAGCTCAACGCCAAATCTTCCTTCAATCCACGTGGACTTAATGTATCCAGTTTGTAGATGGTGCATGCTTCTAATTGAAGGAGAGCTTTATTGCGGTCTCAACACCTAGGTGGCAATGGGACCTGCGCAATTGGCATGCACCGCAGAGTAGCGAGACTATGCTGTTTCTCTTTAAAGTGACGAGCCACTGGTTGTTGTGTAAAGTCTTCCTTGTTATCTGTGTCTGCCAAGGCCTTCCTTTAGCATCCGGATGGTCTTGCCAATGTAATAAAGCCCACATGGGCACCTGATGAAATAGATCAAATATTTTGAATCACAATTCAAAAAATCTTTGATATTAATACGGTATCCATGGTGTGGATGTGGATAACTTTTTCCAAGAACCATATATTGGCAATTGACACATCCCCGGCATTTATGAACCCCCACTGGTCTAGTCAGCCATGACTGTTTTTTGCCATATTTTGAATGTGGATCCGCTTGTGTGAGCAAGTCTCCCAAATTGCGACCTCGACGATAGCAAAAACGAGGAGGATCCTTAAAATAGTGTCCAATTTGCTTGTCTTTGGCCAAAATGTGGGTGTGTTGTAAAATGCTACGTCGGATGTAGTTAGATGCTGTTGTATAGGTGCTTTGATATTAAAACGGTTATCGCATACCTTTTTATTTTGGGGATTTAACAATGTTGCTCTCTCTATATTCCTCGATTTTTCAAGTGCCATAGTCACCTCTGTCCGATCATAACCACGTTCCAGAAAGTACTCCTTCATTTCTTCAAGTGCTGCCTCTAATCTCGAAGGTTCTGTGGTAATTCTTATGACCCTCAAGAATTGTGAAAAGGGTAAACCTTTCTTCATGGGTCCTGGATGGTGGCTGGATGCTAAAAGTAGCGTATTTTTATCCGTAGGTTTTCGGTAAAGCCTTGTTGCCAAACGACCATTATTCTTATATACAATTATATCTAAGAAGGCTACCTCGGAGGTGCTGAAGCACAGTGTGAAGCGTATAGTAGTGGGTAAACTATTAAGTGTGTCAACAAATGCAAGTAACTCTGCCTCAGAGCCTGACCAAACCAGAAACAAGTCATCAATATAGCAAAACAACCTAACCAGATGTTTACTGCATGATGGATTTTCAAAAAAATATTTACGTTAAGTATCCATAAATAGGTTAGCATATGATGGGGCCGTGTTTGACCCCATTGCAGTACCAATAAGCTGCAAATAAAAATCATTTTCAAATTTTAAATAATTTTTGTGCAAAATTACATCCATCAATAACAATAACAATTCAGGAGGAGGGCCAGTAAATGCATTGAAGCTCAGAAGATGTTCTCTGCTAGCTTCAATGCCTTCAGCATGGTTAATGTTGGAATAGAGATTCGCGACATCCATTGTTGCCAAAATGTACCCATCTGCAATATCTGTTAGAGTGGCTAATTGATTAATAAAATCTGTGGTGTCTTTGATATAAGTTCTCATGTTCGAGACCATAGGCTGTAGATAAAAATCTACATATTGTGAAAGCGGGTGAGTCAATGAACCACATGCTGAAATAATTGGCCTACCAGGAGGTGCAGTAATGGATTTATGAATTTTGAGAAGGATGTATATGACTGGTATAATGGGATTAGATTGTTTTAAAAAACTGCTAGTCTCTTCGGAGATCCATCTATTTGTCAGGCCAAGGTCAATGATGGTGACAAAGATGAGATATTAGGGGGTCTGGCATAACAACATAACAGCATTTAGGATGAAGCCATTTTGTGTGAATATTTCAATCCGCCATCTTGTCTTGTCTCTGTGAGTCTTAATTTCTGTGTTACATTTCTGTATAAACAAATGTGTGAAACAGGAATGGAATTTTTTCGCTCCTAGCTAAATTTATTGACTCTTCCTCATCCAATCAGCTTCAAATTGAAAGTGTAAACAGGCTAAAAGTTATGAGAACCCATGAGATAAGTTTAGATTCTTGCAGTAGAATTTATTCTCACAACATATTGCTAGGCGACAGAATAGGCACATCCCATTTAACCCCAGAATGGTTTCTAGCTGACAGGCAGTTATACAATATTATTATGTATTACAAAATGACATCAGCTTTAGTATTGTTATGTATTACAAAATGAGGTAATGTTTAGTGACGTGCAAGCCCCCCCATAAAGGGGTGGAGCTTTAGGATTTAGGGTATAAATATATGGCATATCGTGTTATTATTTAGAGAGCTTTTGTTTTGAAGCTGTCTCCGTTGTGCACTTGACTTGAATAAATTCACGTGTTATTCTGTTTCAAAATAACCTCAGACTGTGTTTTTTATTTACGCTTTCCACAATGGTGTCAATCTCCCTTTTATAGTTTAATGTGGGATCCGAAGATAACAATTTATAATGTGTAGTAACCCCTAATTGCTTGCCAATCTCTTTTCTATAGTATATGTATGGCATAACAACAACACCACCCCCTTTGTCGGCTGATCTAATGATGATGTCAGTATTTAAACTAAGGGACTTAATAGCCAGATGTTCTTCCCCTGAGAGATTAGAATAACTAGTTTTATAGTTTTTTAATTTAGCCCTTGTGTCCAGTCCCACCAAATTCATAAAAGTGTGTATACTGTGGTTATGCGTCTGCGGATCAAAAGTACTGCGTGGTTTAAATTTATTTTGTTGATTAACATCACGAACTGTAGTATCACACGGTGTCCTACTAAAAAAGTCTTTCAATTTTAATTGTCTATTAAGACGGTATAAATCAACTTCCCAATTGAAGGGATCTTGTTTGCATGTAGGTATAAATGATAGGCCTTTGTTAAGTAGGCTTAGTTCAGCAGGTTTAAGAATATACTCAGACATGTTAAACACAACGCACTCTATGTTGCGTGCTTGTTTGAATCTCTGGATGTTGTCTGCCGCAATGGATAACTTGTGTTTGTGTCCACCCCTCTTAGTTTTGCGCCCGGTTTGGGAATTGGGGGGGGGGGTTTCCTTGCCCTAAAAAAGATGGAGGAACTGCTGTTAAACTTTCTTGACCATCTGACTGATCCGTGTCACTAGTGTTACATGTGCCGCTATTAGCCGTGGTTTTCTTATGTTTAGAAAAAAACCTCCTTGATTTCTTTTTGGTTTGGTTAGGCTCATTAATCCCTAGCAGCCATCTGTACACGCGTCTGTCTGTATAGTCAGCCTTGACAACCTTAAGCTTTTCTCTTTTATACTTAATCAGATTTTCTCTGTATATATCAATAGTGTTTTGAATTTTGTCCTGCCAATCAACTGATGTATCTGTATCTAAAGTGTCACCATGTGATTTAGTAATTGTTTCTATATTACTCCTGATTTTGGTCAACTCCTTACTTGATTGTTCAATGACTAAAATCATTAAATCGAAAGAACATTTGTTTCAAATCCCAATCCACTTTTTGCAGAAATTGGGGTCCCCCCTGCCAATAGTTGGCTGATTACTAACACGGAAACCCCTAGGGATAAGACCTTCTTTATGATAATGGGAGATGGTAACACCATGCAAGTAGAAATCAACCTCTTTCTTCTTCAGTTTAATTAGATCATTGAATACATCCGATGGTTTGTCAGGTCCAAATACAGCTTGTATGTCATCAGTTTATCTTATCTGTGCAATTTCAGTATCTGAGTAACTCACTGTATCAGAGATACCTGTGAATATGCCAGCCACATCATCAGAATCCTCCATAAGTCACCAATGAAAATGTCAATATTAGCAATAAAATGAAACAGTCAATCTTTTGTACCCCGTATATCCGTAGGGTCAAAAATATATAAGAGGGTGCACTTCGTCCATAATAGAATACAATAAATAGATAAGAGCAAGGCACTCCGTCAGGTAGATGAAAGTGGGTGCAAATCCTATATAAATCAAATAGGTAATACGATACCGTGTGACCGAATATCAGAGGCAGCACTCCACGAGGTAGTCAAAAGATTTTGTATTTAGTATTTTGTATTTAGTGAGACATAAAAACCAACGTTTCGGTCCTCCACACCGGACCTTTCTCAAGGTGATGTACAGACAGAGTGAAATAGAACACATATATGTACCTTACCAAACCATGACAAACAGGTGCACCAATAACCAAAGACTCATCTGCATTAGGTGACTTTTCGTCCCCAGGATTCGAGTCAGCATACCGGGTTTCTATTCTACATTCCGTCCAGAAATAATTGTCCTGCTTCATATAGGATTATGTTTGTCTTAAAGACAGGATATGAACTTATGGATTCAACACCTTCATTTGGCTTCTGTCTGCTTATTTTTCATGAACAGATGAAGGACTACGCCATGTCCTCACAATGGATATACGACTGCTTTCAGTGACTATTTAATATGGTCCTAAGTGCTAACTGTATTTATGATGTCCTGTATATCTAGTGTAGATGGAATTATGACCTTTTGTCTTGTCTGACACTTTAGCTTGATTCGCTATATTCAGGCTCTGCTTATAAGCCTGAGAGTGATCAAATCAATATACGTTATGTATTTGGTCGTATTTGAACTGGTCGTGCAATAGCATATCTATATCTGTTTAGTAATTTAATCATTTTTTGTGTATTTTTATACATTCTTATTCAGCCAGCATCTCAGTTTATATATGTTCACATTTGTTGGGTATCACTAATTTGCACTTTATTGTGGTATTATTGTTTGGTGCCACATTTATTCATACTTCAATGCTTGTTTGACGTACTCATGTTATTATCAGCTGGTGCTGACAGCTTCATACCATTTGGTGTGTGTATACCTTTAATTTTTCCATTTGACAAAGGAGTCTACTTAAACATACTATATGCTTAACTTGCCATGGGCTTTGAGATTAGTTGCATACCAGTATGATGCTCATTCATGCTTTAAATATGGCTGAGTGGGTTTATAATTACTGGGAACCACCATGATCATTATTTATTTATTAACTGGTGGTTCGCGCATGCGCAATGGCTCCACTGCTCGTTTAAAAAAAAAAAAAAAAAAAATTCTCCCTGCATTGCCGGACGGCTCGCACATGCGCAGAGAGGCTGTTTGGGCTACAGGCGCCCAGTACTCTGTCTGCATCACGCGACGGAAGCTAATAGACACATACACAGCTTCCCTCAATTCATACATGTGCAGGGAGCGCGCTCTACGTGTCAGTGACACTTTAGAGGTCTAGTTGACACCAGCTGGTCTGACCATAATGGGTTGTTCCTACATTGAGCATGTAAGTTAACCATTTGTATTTGATAATGTGGTGCACCTGTTTGTCATGGTTTGGTAAGGTACATATATGTGTTCTATTTCACTCTGTCTGTACATCACCTTGAGAAAGGTCCCGTGTGGAGGACCGAAACGTTAGTTTTTAGTCTCACTAAATACAAAATCTTTTGACTACCTCGTGGAGTGCTGCCTCTGATATTCGGTCACACGGTATCGTATTACCTATATATATATATATATATATATATATATATATATATCCCTCTTTCTCTCTGACTAGATGGGTCTACTGGTGCTATCTTTACCTGTGGCTCACAGAGATCTGAGCCTCCGCTACTGGGAGCCTGGGGGAACAATATGAGAACTGGCAGCGCCTCCACTTGCCCAGGATCCCCAATATGTAAGATTAACAGCTCGCTATATATATATAAAACAAAATCCTTTACTATGTAACACATATGCACACAAATAGTAACCTTGATATACCCGTGGCCCTTGCCACACGTCACTGTGAGTAGTGTCCCACCACCACCGTGTATATCCCACACCGTGTCCAGTGTAACTGACCAGTCCCTTATTCACTTAACCTCCCAAATATCCCCAAGGAACCCGCCACCCCCCAAGGCGGGATCAGCGCCTGTAAAGTACCGGTTTGTTGGTGCACGTGTGAAATATCTGCAGGGTGTTCCAACACCTGGTCGCTGATTCTTCAAAAAGGATTCGCTGATCCAGTGCAGTCTCTCAAAATGAGTTTCCCACCACAGGGGAAGGCCTCTCCCGAGTCTTACAAAGGAAACTTATCAAAATGTGGCGCTCTAAGTAATCAGATATAACCAATAATAATATTATAAATAGTACAGTGATACTTATACAAATATACGATGCAGCTGTGACCCAGTTGAGGTTTGCTCAGTCAATCCTCATGTAGAATAGTAGCGATGAAATGTCCGGGAAGCGCAATATATGTAAAAAAGAATGAAATACAATGGTGATAGTGCAATATTGTTAAGGTGAAATGGATAATCTCAAATACAGATGACACTGCTCTCAATATATACTCACAAACGTGTGAGGTTATTCAGGCACATAAAGGTATCTTTTAAGGTATTGTTGTTAGTCCTTCAGTCATCAGGAGATACAGCAGTCAATGCAGCCCCATACAGATGTACTCCCAGGAACCTTAATCAAAGATACGACTGGACATAGTGCAGACTGTATATATCATTTATGAAGGTAAGTCAAACAAGTTTACACTCACATGGTTTCAAATAAGGATAAGCATTTAGATCTCAATGGATCTCTCCGGCCGGGTGAATGGTGTTTCAGCTCCCCCTCTCTCGTGGCGTGCGTTCCACCGGTGCGTTCCAAACACCGGAAGTGATGTCATCCGCCGCGTCCACTTCCTGGGGTTCCGGCCGTCTCAGGGATAGAGCGTCACTCTACGCGTTTCACCACATAGGTTTCATCAGGAGTGACATTCTATTGCTCAATGGTGATATATATACCCTAGATTGTGTTCTAATTGGCTGGTAATTCACCTGATTCTATTAAGGTTGATTGTATATGCTTGAGACTATAATAAGACCTGAACCGGACTCTCTTGCTATTACATATACTATAAATTCATATACTAACAGTATTCTAGTGTGAATCACACGTTTTTATAACAATTCATCATAAAATACACATCTTTTATACAATCAATTAAAATACATATATTTATTTTGTCCTCAGACCGCAATCAATGTTAAAAAATGTTTAAAACTGTTTAAAAAGTATTTGTTTATAAAATCAATTAAAAATCGATATCAAAATACAAAAATTAAAAATATATAAAAATATTGAAAACAGGTATTAGGAGGGGGATATCCCTATTCTATATGGAAGGATATAAAGTGCATAACATTAGTTGGGTTTGGCAGAAGGCAGTTTCTAAAAATGAAATCAAAAACAAAGTGTTAATTCATTAACATTCACAGAAAAGGTTTTAAATCAAACTCTAGATTCAAACCGGACGGAAACATGGTTTTTAATTCGAACATCCAGAATGATTCTCTTTTGATTAATGCTGTGTGTCTATTTCCCCCTCTCCAATGTGGCATAACTTGCTCTATAGCTTTAAATTTTAACCCTTTCGGGTCCGCGTTATGTACCATCAGAAAGTGGTTTGGAACACTATGGGTGGTCATTTTCCTTTTTATATTGCCTATGTGTTCCAAAATGCGTGTTTTCAAGGGTCTTATAGTTTTCCCTATATATTGTAAGCCACACTCGCATTCAATCATATAAATAACAAAATTGGATCTACAGTTTAAATGATGTTTTATATTGTATATCTTCTTAGTAATATTTGATTGAAAGGTATTTGTATTTTTACAACTGTAGTGGCATGCCGTGCAAAATTTGCAATCAAAGAACCCTTTTGGTGGTTCTAGCCACGTGGGGTTTTTTGTAATTGGAGTCCCCCTCAAAGCGCTGGGTGCTACCAGTTTTTTTATGTTTGGTGCTTTCTTGTACACCATTTGGACTCTGTCAGGGAGGGAGGTACCTATGATGGGATCATTCTTTAGAATAGACCAATGTTTATTCAGTATGTTATTTATTTTATATGCATCTCTATAGTATTGGGTAATAAAGGGTACTTTTAAATTATCATCCCTATTGGCTTTTATCTTAGGGGTTAGCATAGATTCTCTTGATACTTGTCTTGTTTTGTCTAGTGCATTATTTATGACACTAGGTTTGTAATTGCGTTCTGAAAACTTTCTGGACAAAATAATAGATTGTTCTTCATACACCTCATTATCTGTGCAATTTCTTTTAAGTCTGCAGTATTGGCCATATGGAATATTGTTTATCCATCTATTTAGATGGCAACTGGACTTCAAGATGTAATTATTAGCATCTACTTCTTTAAAGAAATTTTTTGTTTTAATCACATTGTTTTCTATATATATAGTTAAGTCCAGAAAGTTTACAGTGGTCTTACTAAAGGTGGAGGTAAATTTAAGATTTAAATCGTTGTTATTCAGATACATACACTGGCGACACACTTTATTCGAGCTCGGCTAGTCCCACGAATTCGGGTATACCCGGGTGTATTGAGGTTTGTGACTGTTTTCTGCCCGAGTGCATTGGGTTATTTTTCAGGCAGGGATTGAAGCATTTTATTCCCGCTGGCTGCAATACTGCACAGTATATATATATACTGCATTACAATTCATGAATTTATGCCATCTTGTAGACACGCGAAGCATTGCAGCCTATTAAATCCTAATCATTATCATTTAACAGATCAGCCGCCCATCAGCCAGGCATGAACCCAGGCTGGGAAGGCAAACACAACGGGGCTTGTCAGAGGTGAGGAGCGGCGCATTCCAGGTATCTGCCAGGTACATACTGGGTATTTGCTCGAATAAAGTGTGTCGGTGCAGTAAAAAAAGTTTCCAAATCCTCCAATGTACCCTTCCACACAAAGACAATATCATCAATGAACCTCCGCCATGTGACCAAATTTGCACTCAGACCCACCCAAGACCATATATATAGATCTTCCCACATGGCCATGAGTAAGTTAGCATAGCTGGGTGCAAATTTGGTCCCCATGGCGGTTCCACATAATTGTAGAAAGAACTCGTCATCAAACCAAAAAAATTTTTTTGTTAAGACAAACTCAATACATCTGATGAGGAATTCTATTTGTACCCCTGGGAGTTTTCCCTCTTTCTCTAGGAACATTTGTACCGCCCTGCAGCCATCCTCGTGCTGTATGGATGTATACAGGGCTGTTACGTCAGTGGTCACCAATATGTAATACTCCTGCCACTCTATGTTCCTGAGGGCCCTAATTGCATCACTGGTATCTTTTAGATAGGATTTTTGTTTTTTCACACTATCCTGTAGAAAACTGTCAATAAATTCTGACAGGTTTGCCGTTAATGATCCGATCCCAGATATTATTGGTCTCCCTGGGGGGTGTGTAATGTTTTTATGGATTTTTGGTAGGAAGAAGAAGACCGAGAATATTGGATCCTGCACATATAGGAACTGATATTCATGTTCCTCCAAAACTCCCAGTCTCCTACCATCCTCCAATAGGGCTTGAAGTTCCTTTTTATACGATGTTGTAGGGTTCGACTTCAATTTTTGATATGTTATTCTATCGCCCAAAATATTCTTTGATTCTTGCATGTAATATTCATGATCCATAATTACAACACCCCCCCCCCTTGTCTGCTGGCTTAATCACAATTGTTTTGTCTGTTGTTAATCCTTCTAGCGCTGTTTTTTCTTCTCTAGTTAAATTATTGTGCTGCCTATTTTTATTATTGCATAGAGATTCTAGATCTTTTGTTACAAGTTGAAAGAATACCTCAAGATGGTTCCCCTTAGCACACTTGTGTACTGAGGAAAATCAGTACACAAGTACAGAAGTGTGCTGACAAGAGGAAAGAGGTCTTGAGCAGAAAGGCTCTGCTGAGATCAAAACACCCAAAGACGTATATTCCTGGACACAGGGACCTAGGAACCTACCAGAGACTGACATGAAGGGACTCCTGCTTTAAGGTGGCACAGATATTGTCCCTCTTCAGGGACACTGAAGAGCCTTGTAGAAGAACTCTGCCAGCATCTGAGGATCTGCAACCTCCCTGTATCTCCGATGCTTTGATACGAATCCTGTCCAAAAGCTAAGCTGATTAGGTCTGATAAAGCCAATAGGAAGTGGTGAATTATCCCACCATCCAATCGGAACCTATTAAGGGTATTGTTGCAGGGTACATGCAACTACACACATGGGTTTCTTGACAAGGCTGTTTTATTTTGCCTTGAAAAATATACAGCACACAAAACAAAAATAGCTCTTTTTCAGCAACAAATGAAAATGGCTTTTCCTTCAGCAAACCGAACCAAACAGTTTCTCTTTAGCAGACAGTTTATATATATGCAGCTTCCCTTTTTCTATTCAGGGGACAGACAGTTCACAGTTTCACTACTTTGCTACTCAGACCTTGTTTTCAGGAATCACTTTAGCAGCTTACTCCTCTCTCATCAACAGCCAGCTCCATGTGTCTACAACCTGGGTTTTAACACACCTTGATTAGGCAGCTGGGATCCAACTAATTGTACTGAGGTTCCCAGCTGAAGTTTAACCTAGTCAGTGCTGCACTGCAGACTAGACATAGGTTTTCCAGGCATATAACTGGTGGCTTTTATTTACCCTGTCACATTCCTCCCCTGATAGTGTGTGGCTGGGGTTATGCACGGCTGAAGCCCGACCATCCACCCCTCTCTAGAAAAGATGTCAGCATTTGCGTTCTCTTTTCCCGGCCTATGCTGAATCTCAAATGAGAAGGGTTGGAGGGCCATATACTACCTAGTCAATCTAGCATTGGAATCCTTCATGCTATTTAACCATTTCAGTGGAGCATGATCCGTCACCAAAGTAAAATGGACTCCTGCCAGGTAATGCCTCAAAGCCTCGATTGCCCACTTTACTGCGAGGCACTCTTTCTCAATCACTGAGTAATTTTTTTCCCTTGGGAACAATTTCCTACTCAGGAAATGGATAGGATGTTCAACTCCCTCAAACTGTTGTGACAACACTGCCCCTAGCCCTATCTCTGATGCATCTGTTTGCACAATAAAAGGGCTGTTGAAGTCTGGGCTTCTAAGGATGGGACCCTCTGATAGACACCTTTTTATGTCCTCAAAGGCTCTCTGACAATCCCTTGACCACACCACTTGTGTAGGGGCACACTTTTTTGTGAGGTTCGTTACAGGGGCTGCCACTTCCGAATAGTTGGGGATGAACCGCCGGTAGTACCCTGCTAAACCCAGCAGAGAGCGTACCTGCGTTTTTGTTTGGGGGTTCGGAACTTCTTTCAGGGCAGGTACCTTGTCGGCTAGTGGCCTTAATTTTCCACCTCCCACTGCATACCCTAAGTATTTGGTTTCCGCTTTACCCAAGGCACATTTCTTAGGGTTTGCTGTGAGCCCTGCCTCTCTTAGAGATTTGAGGACCGCTTTCAGCCTATTTAAATGAGCCCGCCAGTGTTTACTATAAATGACAATGTCATCTAGGTAGGCTGCAGCATAAATCCTATGGGGCCTCAGTACCTTATCCATGAGTCTCTGAAATGTGGCTGGGGCTCTATGCAGTCCAAATGGCATTGTCACAAACTGGTATAAACCGATTGGAGTGGCAAAGGCTGTTTTGCATTTGGACTTTTCCTCTAAGGGTATTTGCCAGTATCCTTTTGTCAAGTCCAACGTGGATATATATTCCGCGTTACCAAGGGCGTCAATTAATTCGTCCACCCTTGGCATCGGATATGCGTCAAACTTGGATACCGCATTGACCTTTCGGAGGTCCACACAAAATCTTACCTTCCCATCGGGTTTAGGGACCATAACTAGTGGACTACACCACTCACTGCATGATTCCTCAATCACTCCTAAGTGTAACATTTCTTGTACCTCCTTCTCTACCAGAGCCCTACGACTTTCAGGCAACCTATAAGGACGGGAACGTACTTTTACCCCAGGTGCTGTCTTGATTGCATGGGAAATTAAGTTAGTTTGTCCTGGTAAGTCAGAAAAAACATCCTGGAATTGAGTAATTATTGCTAACAAGTCCCCTTTTTGTTCAGAGGACAACTGTTTACCCATTGGGATTTTATCGTCACTCACGATGTTCTCCCGTGGAGGCTGAGGACCCAAGTCCGTTTCCTCCTCCACCGGGTGTATGAATAGAGACCACTGCGTCTTCTAGGGTTTCAGCAAGTTCACATGGTAAATTTGTTTACCCTTCCTGGACCCTGGTTGAGCGATCTCGTAATCCACATCACCCGTATGGCGGAGTACTTCAAATGGGCCCTGCCATTTGGCCAGGAGTTTACTCTCGCAACTGGGTAACAATAACATCACCTGGTCTCCTGGGTGAAACACTCTCATGCGAGCATTCTGATTGTAATGTCTCTCCTGACTGTCCTGGGCTGATCTAAGATTCTCCCTGGCAAAATGGCCGACCACATCTAGGCGCTTCCTAAAGTCTAGTACATATTGCAGGGTATTTTTAGAAGGGGACTGCTGTTCCTCCCAGGACTCCTTTAGGAGGTCTAGGATACCCCGCGGTTGGCGGCCATAGAGCAATTCAAATGGAGAGAATCCCGTGGAGGCCTGGGGGACTTCCCACACTGCAAACAGCAGAAAAGGGAGACGTTCATCCCAGGCTCTCTTTTGTGAGTCTACAAATTTCCTCAGCATCCCTTTTAGAGTTCGGTTAAATCTTTCCACCAATCCGTCAGTCTGTGGATGGTAGACCGATGTCCGAACAGACTTGACCTCTAGTAACTTTAAGACATCCTGCATCAGTTTAGCCATGAAATTTGTACCTTGGTCTGTCAACATAACCTGGGGAAGTCCAACCCGTGAGAACAGTTCCAACAACTTGTTGGCTACTTGCTTCGCCGTTGCTGTTCTCAGGGGGAACGCCTGAGGATATCTTGTTGCATAGTCCACTATTACAAGGATAAACCTGTGTCCTTTCGCAGAAGGTTCTAGAGGTCCTACCAAGTCTACCCCAATCCTCTCAAAGGGAACTGACACCAAGGGTAGAGGAACCAAAGGGGCTGGTTTTTGTCCTTTTGGACTGGTTAGCTGGCACTCCGGACATGCTGAACATAGCTTAGCAATATCACTATGCATCCCTGGCAAATAGAATCGGGATGAAATACGGTCCAATGTTTTATCCCTGCCCAGGTGACCACCCCAAGGGACAGTATGGGCTAGAGTGAACACAGATTTAACAAACGCCTTGGGAACCAATATCTGTCTGGTGACCTCCCCTGTTTGTGTCTGCCTATTCACCCTATATAGGATACCCTTTGATAGCTCAAAATGGGGGAATACTATCACCCCCTGTGCAACTAAAATCTGTTCATCAATTTTCACCACCCTGTCATACTGTCTCGCAAGGACTGGGTCTTCCGTTTGCTTCTGGCGAAAGTCAGGGAGGACACACAAATAATCAGCCAGGATTATATAAAGCCCCCTAATGTTGCACTCAAAGGCAGGTGACAAGGTAAGTACAATATCACTACATAGAAGGCCACAGAATAGCCTAAGCAGAGAAGGGGAAGGATCGGTGGTCCATCCACTCCAAGGAAAAAAGGTAAGAACTCACCAGCGTGGAGATTAAAAATGTTACTTTATTGGGCTACATAAAAAACAAAAAAAAGACAGCACAAATAGACTCTCCCACGCGTTTCACGCCTACTATGGCGCTTTTTCAAGGAGTGCAGAGAAAGGTGAGGCCCTGGGTATTTAACGCACACCCCATCATGCAAAACAGCTGTAGTGAATAACCAATTAATTCTGTTTTGCAGAAAGAAGAGAGAAGACCAGAAAGAAAGAAGAAAAGAAAAGAAAATTGACAACAGAGATGGTCCGGTTCCATGTGTATTTACTTGCGGGCCACCTTGCACCTACTCTACAGGGTTACACACTAAACCTGCTTGTCCCTTCTGGCTCACAGCCGTCTATGATTATATGGGATACGGTGCTGCTGCACACAGTTCTCTGCAGATTGCATTATATAGCTGTGTTATTTGGGAACATTACCCATTCTTGTTTTTGTTCCGTGACTCCTCACATCTGGGGATTTTATCCTTGCACCTCTGTGCATTTTATTGTGTTTCGTCGGTGTAACAGGGGACTTATCCCTGTTCAGTAATGTGCCTTTAATCTAGCAGTGTGGTAGTTAATTACTAAAGACCACCTGCCTGATTAGATTGTTTACAAAAACCTGTCTGTTCAGACAGGAAGTGACTCTCCTTAGCTCTGACTGAGAGCTGACCTTTGGAGACACCATAATGTCTTGAATTCTGCCAGCCACACAGCAGAGCTGATTGCAAGTCCCCCAATAAGACTTCTAAACCTGGATGCTGATATTTTTCTGTGCACGCACGGGTGCGGTTCCAGGAGAACAGAGAAGCTTACTCTACAGCAGCTAAACAGATAAGACTTTCATTATTAAGAGACTGCTTATATCTGCTTATTTTCATGCTATGTGTTTGGGATGTGAGAAATGCTTAACTAATGGAGATGTGAACTAATTGCAAGGATTTCACTAGAAATACTCCCAAGTGAATGGAAGCTTTGTTCCCCCCTGTGTGTGGATAATGTCCTGACGAAAAGGACAAGGCACAATAAAGCCTATTATAATTTCACATTATAACGACTCCAATTGTGTACCTCTGTGAACGTCCGTCTACATTTGGTGTCCGAGGTGGGACAAGAGTTGTCTTTGTAGTTAAAAAGGACCGGAGTTTTTATGTGAAATTTTTTGTTATGCTTTTTGCCTACAAACAGTCTAAACAACTTAAAAAAAAAAAAAACCTCTCATGCAGCAGAGGCAGAGTTAAAGGGGTACACACCACTGAAACTTACACTGCATTGAGACTTACAAAAACCACGGATGGACTCTTTTCCCCAATCCCAAGAGACTGCTGAAGCAGGTAAACCTTTAATTGCCTATCACAAAGTGTAATACGGTCATTGAAATAGGGGTTTTGTCTTCCAGCCATAGTCAGGGTTCAAGAAGTGAGTCAGCCCTTGAAAAGGGATAGGTGTTTGTTGTTTTCAAAAGTTTCGCTGAAGCAGTGAATACAGATGGTGACCCATGAGGGGTACTGATTTTGCAAATATAGGTTGCCACATCGCATAGGGCTACCAGCTGTGAATGGAGTATACAGTATGCAGAAAGTGTGAAAATTGATACAAAGACTGTGCTAAAGCAGGGGATTTTTTAGCAAACAAATGCTGAATATAAAATTGCCCTATAAAGGAAAAAGGTTTTTCAAAGCCAATTGCTGAGTGTTGAGTCACCCTGCCGGGAATGAAAGAAATAGTCCACTGCAAAGAATGTTTTTTTTTCTGCAAGTAAAAAAGTATATATAAAGAAAGAAAGAATCCCTTTGATGTGGCACTAAAGAGGTTCACCCTAATTAAAACTTGATTTTATTATACCTGATTAAAATAAATTGTTTGGAATAACCACATACAAAAACAAACATACAATGATATTAAAAAAATTATAAAATCAAGTTTTAAGTAGGGTGAACCTCTTTAGTGCCACATCAAAGGGATTCTTTCTTTCTTTATATTCACTATGTGTACACTCCCTGTGAGCACCACCCCCCCCCCCCCTAGCAATTGTTTGGATTAGATTCCCTCCTCAGCTTGAGCAGATTTCACAATCTGCAGTTTCCAACTGCATGCAGATTTCTTTTCTGTTAACCCTGTGTTGGGGCCCTTTAGCTCCGTTCCTTTACTCTAGCTCGCCTCCACACTATGTCGGGTTTCATCACCACTGATATCAATTTTAGCTCATGGCTAACGGAGTCTGAAACTTTATTTGACCTGGAAAAAGAAAGATCAGAAACAACTGAACTTCCGGGTATCAAAGACTATTTCAGATCCCTAGAGAAAACCTTTAAACAACAGGCTAGACTCTGGTGGAATATTGAAAGCTTGGAGAAATACATTTCGGCCAAACTAGTACCCAGAGGTCTACGCCCAGAGGTAATTCCCTCATATATGTGCCCAGAGAGGGAATTTGTATTAGAATGGGAAAAAATACTATTACAATGTTCCCATGATCTAATGAAATTGACTGTGAAGTATGAAACTGTGAAACTCGACGTAGTAAAGAGTGACCTCAGCAATCTAAAGAAAGAGGTCACTAAGTGGAATATGAACGAAAAGTTCATTGAATATGAAGTCCAATTAGAGAAAGCTATTGGTAGGTATACCCAAGAGTTAAAAAACAGAAAACACAGAAAACTCTTGAGGGATACCAAAGACTTCCAGGAGGGTAAAATCTTTAAATATCATAATAAGAAACCACAAACCCAAGAGCAAACTACTGTTCTGAGTGATTATTCTACCGATTGGAACTCCTCTGACACAGACAGTTCATCCCAACCTAAGCAACATCAGAAAGAATACACAAAAACACAAATTACGACTAGATCCAAAAAGGCACAAGAATTTCCTAACACCACACCCTCCACCTCTTTTTTAGGGCAGGAACCCTTGCCAGGTCCTCCAGACCCATTTTTAAGAGAACGAGGAGGGGCCAGGGGGGGAAGAAGAAGAGGGCAAAGGAACAGTTTGCAATGGGGCTTCACAAGGGGGGCTATCACTAAATCAATTGATGAGTGACAACTTTATCATTAATCTCAGTCCTTTTACCCTCCCACCTGACTCCCATATCAGAGTCCTTAGAAAGGGCCTCTCCTACTCCCCCACGACCAACATGGATTTATTTGAAACCGTTAAAGACACTCATTTATTTGCAAGGAAACTCTTACTCCACAAACACTTCAAAAAGTACAAGCTAAACCAAGCCATACAAGCTGGAATGGAAGATCCGAGTGATCTAGATGTAGCCTGCTATGACACACTCCTAAACTTATGGGAAGAAAGTGATGTCACACCGGGGATGGGTCCATACACACAATTAAGACCATCTAGCACATTCACACCAGGAATGTATGGAAATAGTAATGTCAATACTTTTGTCAAACTTGTCGTACAAGACCTAAGTGCAATACAAAATATTCGAAACAAGGGGAATATGAACCAACAAGAAAGGATAGCTTTGAAAGAATTATCAGAGAACATCAATATTACGATAAAACCCTCTGACAAAGGGGGAAATATCGTTCTGATGGAAACTGATAACTATATCAAAGAAAATTTGAGGTTACTCTGCGATGTTTCCTGTTACCGAGTTCTTGATAAAGACCCTACTGTCCAATTTCAGTCCGAATTAAAAACACTTTTGGATAGAGGTCTAGAAAATCAAGTAATATCTAAAAATGAACATCAATTTATGTTCAACAGGGCACCTCAAATAGCGACTTTTTATACTATCCCCAAGGTACACAAGAATAGATCCCAACCCCCTGGACGTCCTATTGTATCCGGAATAGGTAATATCACAGAGGGTCCGAGTGTGTACCTTGACAAGGTTCTTAGACATTTTGTCCTAACTCTCCCATCCTATGTAAGAGACACTCAAGATGTGCTCAGTAGACTAGAAGGGATAACGGTGGACAAAGGCACCCTTCTGTGCAGCCTGGACGTGGAATCATTGTATACCAGCATACAACATCCAGTTGGTATACAAGCCACATCATATTTTCTACGGGCCAGGGGCACTCTACATACCAACCACAACCAATTCATCTGTGATCTCTTACATTTTGTGCTAACACACAATTATTTCTTGTTCAATGATAAAGTCTACCTCCAGGTACAGGGTACTGCTATGGGGACAACATGTGCCCCCACCTATGCAAACCTGTACCTGGGGTGGTGGGAGAAACACACCATTCTAAGCGATAATTTACAGGAATACACAGATAACATCATATTATGGCTACGCTATATCGATGATGTGTGTATACTATGGAAGGGGAGCCAAACTTCATTCAACAAGTTTGTGGAAATCCTTAACACCAATACACACAATCTAAGACTCACACATGAGATTAGCAACAAAAACATTGTATTCCTAGATTTATGTATCAGCATTAGCAATGAGGGTGTAATTACCACCTGTACTCACACCAAAAAAACTGCTACAAACAGCTATCTCAGAGCAGATAGTCATCATCCCGCTTCCCTTATCAAGGGAATACCGACAGGACAATTCCTACGTATAAGGAGGAACTGCTCTGAGATAGCTGATTTTAAGCTACATGCAGAGGCTATGAGCCAAAAATTCCTACAACGGGGATATAGCTACAAAATCATCAAGAAGGCTTATCATAGGGCACTCGTGACACCGAGAGAATCCCTCCTGCACGTAAAAGAAAAACCTGAGGACATGAAAATTGTTCGTTTCATTGGCACTTACAATGCACAATGGGGGAGTATCAAAAGTATTTACTCCAAATATTGGCACATACTAATCCAGGACCCAGACCTCAAAGAGGTTTTGAATGATAAACCTACTTTGGTAGGCAGACGAGCTAAAAATCTGAAGGACACCTTGGTCCACAGTCACTTTGTCAAACCCAAAAGTGTCTCCTCGAATACATGGCTTCCACCCAAACCACAGGGAACATACAAATGTGGGTCGTGTAAGGCATGTCAGTACATAAGAATTAGCAAAACGTATACAAACAAGGGTAAGGAGTACACTATACAGGGTTTCTTTAACTGCAAATCAATGAAAATTGTGTATCTCATCACATGTTGTTGTAACCTACAATATGTAGGAAAAACAGGCAGGGAATTCCGACGCCGGATCCTAGAGCATATTAGCTCCATCAAAAACAGTGCAGACACCCCAGTATCGAGACACGTGAGAGAGTATCATCAGGATGATGTCAAATCACTGGTATTTCAGGGTATTGACAGGGTTATTCCTACCAACAGAGGGGGGGACTGGAACAAAAAACTCCTGCAGAAGGAATCCAGATGGATTTTTTACATTATCCACCCTAGCCCCCGGAGGACTTAACGAGGGGTTTCTGTATACCCCATTTCTATGAGTAACACACTGCCTATAAGCTATAAGGGTATTTTCTTTCCCTCCAGATAGGTATTTTATATCTGTCTGTATAGCTAGCATCATAGAAGCAGAAGGTGTGCAATACATATATGTATTTCTATTTTCCCTGCAAAAGGCTTTGGAGAATAGTCTCTTAGTAGGTGAGAAAATTATATAACATCATACAGAAGTACATGTACATTGATGTTAAACGGAGCACCCCAGAACACCATCATCATACCCCTGTAATGCCATGTCACCACCCCCTATGGTCACCTATATATTAGCATCCATTGTTCAATATCCATCTTCTGCTTTGGACAAAGTCTCTATAAACATTCTGTAAACACTGCAATTTACAGAAATTAACCACACAGAGTCTTAACATCATGTTTGCTTTATTCATCATAGAAATACATCTCTAGCATGAAAAATCCAACCTAACTATACTTACCTCACTGTATGGATCAATAGGTCATTGGAGATACAGCACCCTTCAATGTACACAAGAAGAGGGGTATATATGTATTTATGAGTAACCCTGCACTTAGGACCCCAAACATTTTGGGCAATATATCTGCACTTAATCATTCACATGGTTTAAGGGATCCTTGACCATTATTTGGCCTGTTTTTGAACGGCTTAGGAACAGGATACATACCCTGCATGCATTTTTGTTTACATTCATGCTGTCTGTAGTCATTACTAGCTCCGGCCCTCACACAGGAGGAGGAGCAATAAAGCAGTGAGCCGCGTGATTGGCTATGGGGTTTCCCAAGCAGCCAATTGGATAGTAAGCCGGCTCACTAGAGGAATACAGCCTCCTCCCCTACACACAGGGGGGGAGCGTCAATGTATGACGCCGCGCGATAGGCTGCCTCAAGGTTCCAATCAATGGAGCCCTGAGATTTGCTGCTATAGCAACAGGACCCTATAAGAATACAGTCTAATCATCTGCAACCCGCCCCCGATGAAGCCAGTTACGGTGAAACGTACGTAGGGTACGTCTGACGTCACCGTCACGTGACGTCGGCTCATCGGTGAGGTGTGGGCTATATACTGTCTGAGTGCTTCGTAGACTGCGTTCGTGGGCAGCAAGAGCACTCAGACCCTAGGGTTTATTTATTATATATCTGCAGTGAATGTGGCTGGCCTCACACTAGACCTGTCACAATAGAGCTTACAACAGTGTATCTGGTTACACCATGTGCAGTGAGTAGTGGCTGCTTCAACTCAGCCAGCAATATACTCAGCCTTACATACAACAGTTAAGCATATTCATCTGCCTTTACCTCCTTCCATTGCTTTGGTTTAGGGGTCTGATATATACCTATACCTATTTAGTATAGCGATCACCCTTACTATAGGGTTTATTAAGTATTAATTAGAGAGGTATTTATATATAATCATACCTCCACTAAACACCCTATCACACCTCTCCGTCTTTTAATATCATTGTATGTTTGTTTTTGTATGTGGTTATTCCAAACAATTTATTTTAATCAGGTATAATAAAATCAAGTTTTAATTAGGGTGAACTTCTTTAGTGCCACATCAAAGGGATTCTTTCTTTCTTTATATTCACTATGTGTACACTCCCTGTGAGCACCACCCCCCCTAGCAATTGTTTGGATTAGATTCCCTCCTCAGCTTGAGCAGAGTTCACAATCTGCAGCTTCCAACTGCATGTAGATTTATTTCCAGTAAAAAAGTATGCCTATTATCTTGGGAGCAAAACAGACACCCAAAGAGTGAAGTGTGAATGCCATAATACCCAAAGATGAGACTGAAAATTACTGAATTTAGGCACAAAACCAAATTCTGTTGCTGAAGCGGAGGGATTGCACCCAGCAAGTAAATGGTGTATAGCAAATATACTTTTTTTTACCTAGAAACTGCACATCTTGTATACCTGATAAAAGAAAATGCATGTACAGTACTGCTGATATTGAAAAAAAAAAGAAAACATTATCCAAGAAAGAAAAGTCTACAGAGATGCCTGTGAGAGCTACGACCTCTACAAGCAAAATATGCCCATCTTTAGGACTACCACAATTGGGGGTTCTAGCAAATACAGTGGCAACAGCTGCAACAGCGCCTCCTAAGGTCAGGAAGAAAATTACATCTGATCGCCTAAAAATGGAGGACAAGATGCAGCGTTCCTGTAATGAACCCTACGCCACGGAAGAGTGGCCCTTCCAGTCCAATAAAGAGGAAGACATCTCTTACGGGGAACCCGAACCGAGTCACACCCACAAAACACCCCAAGAATGGTGGGGGCGCCTGAACTAGGCACGAAGAGAAAAGACCACTCCCTTTGATGATGAATATGATCAACAGGAGACAGAGTGGGAGCAGCAGATCACCCAATATTTCTGTCAGCTAAAGCAACTGCAAGAAAAGCCTAGCGTATATAATGAAGATGCTAATATTTCAAATGAAGATGGAGACCCCAATATACCTGCAGGGACGGTGTCATCCAAATCAAAAAGGCGGAAAATGAAAAAGAAAAGCAGTTCTTCACTTACCGTGGAAGGAACAGACACATCCGCAGATCCTGTGGAGGAAAAGGGGGAAAAATTTGCCCTGCAGCCTAGAGAAAATTGAGAATTCGTCCCACGGTTAACCGAATATCCAGAGGGCCCAAGGCAGAAGTCGTGTACCCCAAAGAAGTGTCTGTCCGGTGCCAACAGTGAGGAACCCTCAACTAGTCATCCCAGGGAAGCGGAGCCGGAACCAGTGAGTGACGATCCCTTGACCAGCCCTGAAGACGCCCTGAAAATTGCCAGGCATGACTGTGATCTTCTCTGTGAAGAATTAGGAAGAGAGAGAAAAAATAATGCTGAGCTACAGAAGACTGTGCTCGCAATTTATTCTGCGGCCAAGACCGAATTGGAGGTTCTCAAGACTGAGCTAGATACTGCAAAGTGTGAAAAAGAAAAAAAGTGAACAAGCGCTAAAGACTAAAACACCAGTGTGACAAGTACAAAATATATATATATATAAAGGCAGCCTAGTAATACTAAGTAGGATAGATGTGATGCATCCAAATTGGATAGATTTCCTCCACAATATGTGTAAATGATTCTGGATGACAATAGAAAGTCCATGAATAATATGGCAATTATCAGGCATGGGCTAAGTGTCTAGTGGGGTCCACTTGACCTACCACAACTAAAACACCATAAGTACCCAGCCTAGTAACCAATATATAATGAACAAGAGCACTGGTAACCATATATATATGTAGGGGCACTGCGGCCCTTTACCTTAGTGCTTGCAGGACTTCTAGATATCCAGGGCGTGCAGTCCATCCAGGTGAGTAGACAGCAAGAAGAAAGGTGATGATGAGTAGCACAGCCATGGTTTTCCAACTCCAAATAGGACCGGAAGATATAGAACAAAAGTGAACACTCCAATGTGGCAACAGGTCAGGTTTATTGCAGGATGGTGCAGCAACAGGACAACACGAACGCACCTACGCGTTTCGTGCACTAGGCACTTTATCAAGAGTGCCCGTGCCCTTAAAGGGACAGTACAAGCGTCCTGTATGCCAAGAACTAACGGCTGCAATGGGGCTCAAATGTGACCAAGTGTCCCAAAAAGTCCAATACCAAGCTCAAAGTGACTGTGTCACCTGCCCTATGCGTTTTGTGGATGTTACTCCACTTCCTCAGGGGCTACAACTACGGTAGGCACGGGCACTCTCTGAGACAGCCTGTGTAACCGGAGGAGGAAGTGAGGAGAGCAGCCTCACGTGGAGTAGAGCTGTGAGCCCCACGAGTGGGCCTCCGACACTGCCACTGTTCCTGTTAACCCCTGGAGGGAGAGTCAGCACGAGAGTCGCAGTGCAGCAGGAATCACATCTCTGCAAAGACATCAGCAGCACCTGGAGGACTCTTTGCTGCATTGCCTGTATTTGCCTTGCTGCTTGTAAGTAGGGCTCTGATTTTTCCCATCTGGATGACCAGCGGTGTTCTCATTTGTCCATACCATTTTATGGCATAGTTCTTTTTATTTAATAAATAGTTTTTATAGTCACTAGGAGTCTCTATGTTATATGTGCAGTGTGTGTATTAGTGTAGACCTGTTTTAACCCTACAGTGTTGCACTATGATCTGTGTCTGTTTGTGTTTTTTCCCCTACATGGCCTGTCAAGCAAGTGTGCTGATCCCCTGAGGAGTACAGAATTATCCAATGAACTTTTGGCGCCAGGTTTTTCTTTGTAGATACTGCAAAGGCTACTATCTCCGCCATGGATGAAAAGCAGAGCCAATCTGATAAAATGGTGGCTACGCTAAAGCGGAAGTATGAGGAGGCACTGAAGCAGTAGACAGTCTTCCAGCAAGAGGTTCACACTCTTCGTATAGAGCTTGATGCCTCACATCATGAGACCAACAGCTGCCGCACAGACCTGGAAGTTTCCAGAAAGGAACTACACAGTCTCACTGAGGAGCTGGACATTGCTAAAGAAACTATTGGTAATATTGGTACAGTTCTCAAAGTCTCTCAGAAGGATCTTCAGACCCTCAACCTAGAGAAGGAAGTCTCAAACCAGGAGATTGTCATTCTCAAAGCAGATGTGTGTAAATGGAAGGAGGACTGCAAAGAAGCCCTGAAGAATACAGAGACTGAAAAAGGAGAAAGATCAAGATTAAAAAGAGAAAACTTAAAACTGAAAGAAGAAAATTTTCAGTTAACAGAAGAAGTCAAGGAAAAGTTTGACGCAGAGCATCGACTGCAGAACCAACTGCAAATTCTGCGTACACAACTCCAGTATGCTGAGGAGAAGCAGCAAACGCTACTGGAAGAAAAACTGCAGGCTGCTAAAGAGGTACAAATGCTGCAGGAACATCTGAATACCCAGTACGTCCCCACTGAGCAGTATGAGGAGCTAAAGGCCACGCTGCATGTCTTCAGAGCATCGTTGGAAGCAGAGCTTCGATACCAGGTGACTCTGTATGAGAGGGAGCGAGAGAAGGCTCAGAAACTGGAGCAAGAGCTGGAGAGACAGAGAGACTGTTCCATTCCCTTGAGTCAGTACACCAAGGAGAAAACAGACGCAGCGGCAACCTTGATGAAAAAATTACAGCGCTCCAGAATATGAAGGAGACTCTGATACAGATTCCTCCAATACGGAAAAAGGTATTGGCTCTGTCCAAGCACCAGTATCCCACAGTAACTAATGCCCGTAAGGACAAGGGAACAGTGAGAGTTGGGGACTCCACGCAACTTCAAAACAAAATTACGAAGTTTGAGCCACCAAAGAAAGCACTAGCCAAACCTACAGCTGCCCAACAGGCAACAAACAGAGGTAGGAGTGCAGAATCAAAGCCAGAAGAATCTTTAGCTGAAGAAGCTGAACTGGCGACTCCGTGGTGTGGAGAAGCTGCAGGAAGACCACTTCAAGAGCAGAAAACTCTAAGGGCTAGTCCTAACTGCTCTAAAACTGTTGCATACTGTACACTTTGTCTACAAAAAGAGGAGTGCCCGACGCAACAGAAATCTCAAGACCGCGCACGCGATTAAAAGACTTTACGTGGAAAATGTCCTCCTCGAGCGACTGAGGAGTGCTGATCTCAAGCATCTTCGGCAGGAGACAAAAATAAACTGGAGAAAGGGCTCCAATCCCAGCGGGACAGAGGGTTCTCTTCCTCCATCCACTCTCATTCAAGTCACAGAGATATCTAGAATGAGAGTGGAAGGATGGGCTTTGGCCGTGGTAAGCCAGAGCTTCCCACAAACAGGGGAGGTATGTAACCCTGTTCAGTAATGTGCCTTTAATCTAGCAGTGTGGTAGTTAATTACTAAACACCACCTGCCTGATTAGATTGTTTATAAAAAAGCCTGCCTTTGAGACAGGATGTGACTCTCTTTAGCTCTGACTGAGAGCTGACCTTTGGAGACACCACAATGTCTTGAGTTCTGCCAGCCACACAGCAGAGCTGATTGCAAGACACCCAATAAGACTTCTAAACCTGGATGCTGATATTTTTCTGTGCACGCACGGGTGCGGTTCCAGGAGAGCAGAGAAGCTTACTCTACAGCAGCTAAACAGATAAGACTTGCATTATTAAAAGACTGCTTATATCTGCTTATTTTCATGCTAGGTGTTTGGGATGGGAGAAATGCTTAACTAATGGAGATGTGAACTAATTGCAAGGATTTCACTAGAAATACTCTCAAGTGAATGGAAGCTTTGTTCCCCCCTGTGTGTGGATAATGTCCTGATGAAAAGGACAACGCACAATAAAGCCTATTATAATTTCATATTATAACGACTCCAATTGTGTACCTCTGTGAACGTCCGTCTACAGTCGGTTTTTAGTTATTGATTAAAGTATTTATTATTTTCCTTTTGTGACCTTTGGCGGTTACCCTATTTCAGGGTTAGGCTATTCTGTGGTCTTCTATGTAGTTATATTGTACTTACCTTGTCACCTGCCTTTGAGTGCAACATTAGGGGACTTTATATAATCCTGGCTGATTATTTGTGTGTTCTCTATTGCGTATTCTCCCTTGCACCAGGCTAATCATTTACAGACTGTGTATGTGTGTTTGTCTGGGGTAGCGACGTGTTCCCTGGTTATACGAAAGTCAGGGAGGTACAGGTCTGGTAAATCTCCAGGGCCCATATCCCCCTCCCTTTGGCCATTCCCAGCCATCACTTGTGACCTCTTACTACTAGAATGGTCACCTTGAGACCCAGATTTCTGCAACCAGTCCTGTTTGTCCAAGCGTCTTTGCCTCCGAGTCTTTTGAAGCCGGTGTCTACTGGGAAAAAGGTCTGCTGAGAAGGGGAACAATTTGCCAGGGTTCTCCTGAGCCCTAGAATGAGGTTCCTCATGAAAGACTGGGGCCATTAGGTCCACAAAGAAAGGCCAGTCCCGACCGAGCACAACGGGGGCAGGTAGCCAAGGAGCGACTCCTACTTCGAGGTAAGCCTCCTGACCTTTTACCTGTAGCCGGATTTTGGCAGTCGGATAAGGTTTTACGTCGCCGTGTATACATTCTATGCTCCATGGGGAGTCAAAAGAACACACGTTGGACGGTAACAGTTCCTGGAGGACCAGAGTTTTCCCAGAGCCCGAATCTACAAGGGCCTGGACGGTTTTTCCCCCAATCAGGGCTGTAAGTAGCCAGGGCTTGTAATTTTCCCCAGAAAAAGCCGGGGCGACGGTTCTGCTGAATGAACAATCCATCAGTGGACAGTTCACATACCGGTGGCCTTGTTCTCCGCAGGCAGAACATGGAGAGGGTTCCCTCGCAGGAGGGGGCTGTGGATAGCGCTCCGCTGGACTGGTTACTGAAGACCAGGCATCTGTTGGGTCCTGTGGGCGACGTCCTCGGAAGTTCCTCTCACTTTCCGACGAGCCGACATCTGGAAGGAAATGAGAGTCTCTGCGGGGACCAGCATTTGGACTCCGTCCTTGCTGGAATGACTGCTCCTTCCTTTGGACTTGGTGGTTCCGTGACAGGCCGTAGGTACCCCATTGATCCAACCTCCCTCTTTGGGCGTCCGCAAGTGCCGGTGGAGTCGGGTCCAGGACACTCTCCTGCTGCTCAGCCCCAAGGAAGTTCCCCATGAGTCGGACCGCCAAAGCTAGGGTTTCAGCAGCGTGGTGTTTTACCCACGAGCGTGCGGGAGGGGGTATTACTTGTAGAAATTGTTCCAAAACCACCTGCTCAAGAATTGCCTCCTTAGTGCACTCCTCGGGTTGTATCCAGCGCATACACAAGTCCAATAATCGCTGAGCGAGGACCCGGGGTCTCATCTTAGCGGTGTACTTCATGTTCCGGAACTGCTGCCGGTAGGTCTCTGGGGTCAGACCTAAGCGATCCAGTATGGCGGCTTTTACTTGGCGGTAGTCCATTGCCTGATCTGTAGGGATGCACTGATATGAGGCCTGGGCTTCACCTATGAGGAGCGGGGCCAAAGCAGTTGCCCAGCGATCTGCAGCTCAGCCCTGATCTTCGACGACTCTTTCAAATGTCAGTAAAAAGCCTCTGGATCCTCATTCGGAGCAATTTTCCTCAGGAGTATCGGGGGTCTGCTGGCCAGTTCTGCACCGGCAGACCCTTTGAATTGGGTCAGCAGCTTGGCAATCCACTCATCCTGTGCTGTCTGTAGTCTTTCATCTCTCTCTCCGCTTGCAGCCGGGCCTGCTCGCACAGAAACGCTTTCAACATTTCTTCCATTCTTGTGTGTGTGTGTGTGGCCCTTTAACTGCAGGAGCCTTTTGAAAAAAAATCAAATCTCACTTCTTGACAACCATATGTTGCAGGGTACATGCAACTACACACGTGAGTTTCTTTACAAGGCTGTTTTATTTTGCCTTGAAAAATATACAGCACACAAAACAAAAATAGCTCTTTTTCAGCAACAAACAAAATGGCTTTTCCTTCAGCAAACCGAACAAAACAGTTTCTCTTTAGCAGACAGTTTATATATATGCAGCTTCCCTTTTTCTATGCAGGGGACAGACAGTTCACAGTTTCACTACTTTGCTACTCAGACCTTGTTTTCAGGAATCACTTTAGCAGCTTACTCCTCTCTCATCAACAGCCAGCTCCATGTGTCTACAACCTGGGTTTTAACACACCTTGATTAGGCAGCTGGGATCCAACTAATTGTCCTGATGTTCCCAGGTGAAGTTTAACCTAGTCAGTGCTGCACTGCAGACTAGACATAGGTTTTCCAGGCATATAACTGGTGGCTTTTATTTACCCTGTCACAGGTATATATATGGACTACGAAGTGTAATGCTGCAGATCTAACTCCTGTCGAAGCTGCAAAGCCAGTGAAACGTGTAGAGTGAACAAGCAGCAGTCCAGAAGTGTACCCTGAATGCCCCAGAGCCCGTGTGGATCCATTCTGCGATCGATCTGTAAACCGGAAATGACGCGATGGGCCGGACCGGAAGTGACGCGACCTCGGGAGTTGGGTGGATGGTGAACGCTGAAGCTGCGCATCGATATCTACGTGTCTATGCACATGGTGCTTATGTGAGTGCAATAAGAATTGCTTTTATCAATATATTTATGGTGAACATGCAATGTTGCACTAAAGGTGTCATTTTTTCTATTGAGGGTTTGTTCTGCTGATACCTGGGACCTTATGCCAAGCAAGTCCTCCTTTCATACTGCTGAGTCTACATTATTGTATCCACTGCTATCCACTGCTGAACTTTTACTGGGAGATTGTGAGTTCCCAATCGTGATTCCTTATATAGATTGCTAAATCTGTTTAAAGCATACTACACTATTATATATATTTTTCCCCACATATGGTGACATCTGCGCTCCCCACAAGCTTCTCCCTACCATCACAGACTACAAGTAACTGGATTCTCAGTGAAGTACTGTGTCCCTGACTGCTACTTTCACTAAGCAGGCAAGGTCCCTATCTAAGGGCTGTTCCCTGAAGCAACCACAAGCTAGTGGTGTCTCAGGGCCTGCACTGGGCCCTAGGGGGAATACTGGCCTATGCAGCGGGTCACTGACCCCTGCACCCACGCACCTCCTATCCCCTTGCTCTCCCAGCACCCACTGACTAGCGTGGTCTCCTACGCCACCTCTTACTTCCCTTGCTAGTCGAATCCTCGTGCCCTATTCGCTCCCTGGCATCAAGTGGTCGTCCCAAATGCTCAAGGGACCTGTTGTCCCCTCCTAGAGCCTCCTCTTGATTGGCTGCCCTTCACGCGCTCTTTGCCTGCGCATGCAAGAACAGGCGCAATCTCCAACATGGCAGCGCCCTACACTCTCCGACCACCGCGGAGCCTCCGGAGCACCGGAGCCCTCCCTGCAGTAGCCCCCACCTATCAGACGAGCCGTCAGTGACACGACCTCCCCCCCAACTCTTGGCGCACAGCGGAGGTGAGGGAGGTAACCGGGGACCTGGCTACATCCTCCCCCTTGTGAGAATCCAACTACCCCGCTTGGGAACGTACCAAGTGTTACACATATGTTACACAATAAAAATGCTTATATATGAATACAACTTATCACTTGTATCACCTCTACATAAGATTATAAATTTCATTGAACATTGCAATAGCAGATCTCAGATCTGCGAGCCCACTGCTGAGCCTCATAATGGGGTGCCCCAAATTGATCATAAGTCACCCTCATTGGAGGTTGACCAATTCTTTGGCTCGGCAGAGCTGCTCTTCGGACACTCCCCCTGGAGAGTGACTAGCATAATCTTGCGGCTCAGCCTCTTCCCTTGAGGGGATCAATGTTTCAACACAGTCTCTTTGAGGCACAAAGAAGGGGCTCTGTGGATTTAAAGGCTGACTCACAGGAGTCACCCGATTTGGCGTTGGACCATAGGGCCCTTTACCCATAGCTCCTTCTGGAGATGCCCCAGCGGTCGGAAGGCCCCTTTGAGAGGTTCCCTCCATAGTCCTCAGAGGTGGCATTATTTACAGTCTCTGGACCAACCTCTTTTGAGTTTGGCTCCCCATCTAGAGGAGTAGCTACTATTTCGGGTTCTTCATCTCCTATTTGGGGTATAGGGAGTAGATGGTTTCGATGCCATACCTTTACCTGGCCTTCAGAGTCTTTAATACGATAAACCGGGAGGCCAGGCATCTGCAATTCAACCTCATACACTCCATCTCTCCAACGGTCGGCCAGTTTATGCTTCCCGGGAATCCCTAGATTGCGAAGAAGGACAGCACTCCAGGATGAATTTCCTTATGACGAACTTTATGGTCATAGCGCCGTTTGTTACTAGCATTTAAATTGAGCTTAAGCTTTCCCTGCCAATTTATATGCCTGCTGCAAACTGTCCTGTAGCCGTTGTACATACTTGAAATGCGTCCTATTGGATACCCCATCGGTAGATATCTGCAGACGTATATCCACTGGTAGCTGGGCTTCTCGTCCGAACATCAGGAAGTAATGGGTATACCAGGTGGATTGGTGATGGTTGCAGTTGTAGGCATGTACCAAGGATTCTACATGCTTACGCCACTCACTCTTCTGCGAGCCCTTCAGGGAACCAAGTATGTCGAGCAGCATAGCATCCCCTTCTGGGTGGTAAGCAGTCGTCTGGGACTTAGTAATACTCAGCAACTTAAGCAGCTCCCGTATGAGATTGCTTTCAAAGTCCTGGCCTTGGTCCGAATGCAACCAATTTGGCAATCCATAATGAATGAAATACTTCTCCCATAAGACGTTAGCTACAGTAACAGCCCTTTGCTCTTTGGTAGGGAAGGCTTGTGCATATCGAGTGTAGTGATCTGTGATCACCAGTACATTGCTGATGCCTCGAGTGTCTGGCAGATACAGAGGAAGTCCATACGCACAAGATCCATGGGTTCAGAGCTTTTCAGGTGAGCCATTGGCACAGCCCTGGTGGGTAGAATCTTTCTTTGTATGCAACGGGTACACCGCCTACAGTGTAGTTCTACTGACTCCCTCATCTTTGGCCGGAAAAATCAATCACGTAGTAGCCCAAAAGTTTTATCGATTCCAAGATGACCATGATCATCATGCAAGGCTCGGAGGACCATTGGTTGCAGAGTCCGAGGTAGAAACAACTGTTGTCTACCTGGGTGGTAGTGGTACGGCACTACTCTATACTGCTGCGGCAGCTTTTATTCTTACTAATAACTGGCATGTACCTGGCATGTTCCTGGAATGTGACACTTTTCACCCGGAGCATGCCGGGCTCCTTTTGCCTTCCCAGCCAGGCGCATGCCCGGCTGACGCGCGGTTGATGTGTTAATTAATAATGGTTCAGGATTTACTAGGCTGCAATGCTTCGCGTGTCCGCCAGATGGCATAAATTCATAAATTATAATGCAGTATATATATATATACTGTATAACAACAACCCCTATAACCCCTAACATACAGTACTGTACATTTTTATTCATAGTGTAGATGGGCAGAGGGTCTCCGGAGCAGAACCGCGTTGGTTTCAGGTCGGGGGACCCCCTGCTCCCCGAGATACAGCCCCCTTTATGAGGTGCCGGTATCCCTCTGCTTGGTTTAAAGGTCCTGATCACATGACCGTGGCCTGTAAACCAAGCAGAGGGATACCGGCACCCCCTAAAGGGGCCTGTATCTCGGGGAGCAGGGGGTCCCCAGACCTGAAACCACAGCGGTTCTGCTCCGGAGACCCTCTGCCCATCTACAGTATGAATAAAAAACATATATAAATAAACACTCGTTACTTACCTTAGCGGCTATGTGCTATGGTAACGAAGCAGCATTTCTGTATTTTAATAATATTGTACAGTGAGCAGGGGGTTCCCTGAGCCAGAAATTAATGCTCAGGGTACCCCCTGCTCCTGCACAATATTATTAAAATACAGAAATGCTGCTTCATTACCATAGCGTATAGCCGCTAAGGCAATGAAGGGGTTAACTCACCATGCCCGCTTTATTGTGGGTAGCGGGGGTGGGTGAGGGGGGTATTTGGCCCTTGGTGTGAGTTTAGGACTTGCGGGGGGGGTTGCGAGTGCACTTAACCCCTTCACGACCATAGCAGTTAATACCGCTACGGTCATGAAGGGGTTAAGCCCTCCCGCTACCCCCTGCAAGCCATAAACAGCCACTGTTGGGGCTAATACCCCCTTCACCCACCCCCACTACCAACAATAAAAAAAATACACACACAGCAGCCGCCAAAAAATAAATAAATAAATCTAAATAAATAAATGACTATAAATAAATACATTTGAAATACATTTTTATTGATAGTGTAGATGTGCAGGGGGTCTCCGGAGCTGAACTGCATTGGTTTCAGGTCGGGGGACCCCCTGCTCCCTGAGATACAGCCCCCTTTATGAGGTGCCGGTATCCCTCTGCTTGGTTTAAGGGCCCGATCACGTGACCGCGGCCTGTAACCCAAGCAGAGGGATACCGGCACCCCCTAAAGGGGCCTGTATCTTGGGGAGCAGGGGGTCCCCGGACCTGAAACCAATGCTGTTCAGCTCCGGAGACCCTCTGCACATGTACAGTATGAATAAAAAACATATATAAATAAACACTCGTTCCTTACCTTAGCGGCTATGTGCTATGGTAATGAAGCAGCATTTCTGAATTTTAATAATATTGTACAGTGAGCAGGGGGTTCCCTGAGCTAGAAATTAATGCTCAGGGGACCCCCTGCTCCTGCACAATATTATTAAAAATACAGAAATGCTGCTTCATTACCATAGCTGATAGCCGCTAAGGCAATTAAGGCAGAATAGCATGTTTATTGGGGACATTTGATTTGCCCCCAATAAACATTGCAGTAAACAACATACACCCCCTGTGTATTTAAAATACATAAACAATAAATACATGACATACATATTTTTATTGTGTGTTTTAAACCTGCCTGCCTTCACTCTAATCTATGTAAAAACCCCTCCCATATTGTGTGTTTTAAACCTCCTGCCTTCACTGTAATCTATGTAAAACCCCTCCCCCTATTGTGTGTGAAGCTTCCCTTCCTTCACTGTAATCTATCTAAAAAACCCTCCCCCTACCTATTGTGTCTGCTAAGCTTCCCTGCTTTGACTAATCTGTGTAAGCCCCCCTCCCCCTAGTGTGTCAGTGAAATCTGCCTGGCCTGTGTTTCTGTGACTGCAGTGTACTGTATGTAAATGTGGGGAGGGGGATCCCGTGTAAATAACCACACCCACACCCACTACCCACTACCCACGGCCCCTCCGCTGCTTGCTGCAAAACAGAGACAAAAATTAAAACATACAAAGTAATGTCCCCTAACCCCTTAATCACCATAGCGGTTATTAACCGCTACTGTCATTAAGGGGTTAACCCACCCTCACCCACCACTCGGGACGCCTACATACCCTCCCACACTAACCCCCCCCACCCGTGAGGCCTAACCACCCACCCACTACCCACAAGGGAGGCCTACCCACATACCGTTGGGAAACACCCCCCCCCCCCCACCCCCAGTACCCACAATAAAAACAATACAGTGACCCACAATAAACAGCATTCTATTTATTAAATACATTACCCACCCCCTGTGTCCCCCCCATAAATACAAGATTTATTCTTTTACATAGAGGGTTCATAATGCAGCCCCACGCGAGTCCCCGGTGGGCTGGCGGGGCACTTGGACAGACCTACAGTTTACCAGCAGCCCTTTTTACACAGGTTCTGGAGGCCTGCTGGTGGATCCCGCCAGCACCATGGCCCCCAGGTGGTCTCCTTGGGTGCACCGTGGGCCACAATTGGGTCCCCACGGTAGGCCCGCGGATGTCTGGGAGCCCCGGGTCAGACAAACAGGTGCCCGAGGGTCCTCGGGGGGACCCTCGGGGGTCTGGGGAACTCACAGGTGCTCACTACGGGTCCGCGTGCCCCCACAGAAGTGGGACCACACATCATCATCCCCGCACCTACGGGTCGGCGGTGCCCCCACAGAAGTGGAACCACACATCGTCATCCCCACAGACTACGTTTCCACGGTGCCCCCACAGAAGTGGGACCACACATCATCATCCCCACATGTGTCACCCGTGGAACCACCAGCCTGATACCCTTGGGATACCCGAGGATACCCACAGGTGGTCTCCAGAGGTCCCACGCAGAACCACGGAACCAACCCTGAATGTAAAAAAAATAAACCTGGCCTATACATTCAATGCATACACCCTCCCCCCCAACACCTACAGTACAATAATGGGCAAAATAACTATTATCCAGATATGGATAATAGATTAATTGCCCATTATTAAAAAAATTAACTAGCATATACAAATAAATAAAGTACTACTGACCTAGTTAATACGAAGTGTCCGTTGCCAGCAAAATCCTTGTCTTGCCCACAACATACATAGCAAATACAAAGCCAATACATTGCAATTACATTCAGATATCAATTAACCCCTTAAACACCTTATCAGATAATAACCGCAAAGGTGATTAAGGGGTTAAGCCACACAGGCCCGATACCCACCCTTCACCCATGAATTTGTACAGTGGCTTCATCATGCAACTATATATATATATATATATATATATATATATATATAATGTATATATATATATATACAGATATGCTACTCTGATTGGCTCTAGTACCATGTGACAAGCTTTCAATGACGTCACATCCTATTTCCCCCCAAGCCTCTGTCACATGGTACTAGAGCCAATCAGAGTAGGGATGGAGTTCCCACGCTCTGATTGGCTACCATACCATGTGAGGGCGGCCATGTGCCTTTTCATGACGTCATCTTAAAGGCAATTGAAGCAAAGCCATTCTGATTGGCTGTGCTTTCATTCCCTTTAAGTGACGTCATCATTTTTTTTTTTGTCGGCCAAAACACATGGTTTTCACGGCCCAATCAGGACCGTGGGAACCATGATGAAAAATGTGACGTCATAGGCCTTTAAAAGCCTATGTCGTCTCATTTTGAAGCCAGACGCCGCAGAGGAAGGACCTCCAGGCAAGAAAGAAGACCAGGGCGTGGCCGCAGACGGGGAGAAGACCCCGCCCCACCCCGCTGGAAGGAGATAGAAGAAAGAAGAATACAGATGAAGATAAAGATGGATTACAAGTAGAAGACCCGTGAATTGATTTGGATTTTTAGTTTAATGTTTATTATTTTATGTTTTTTTATTTTATGGGTTCCTGATTGTGGATTGGTTCGTGAGTAAGCTGCGCAACGGGAGTCGGTGGGGGCAAGTAATGGTAAGTGAACTAAAGAAATGTATTTTATTTAACTTGTTAATTTTTTCAAAAGGTTTTTTAACATGTGTATTTTTTTTTTGTGGTATATCATTTCTTGCCACTGTATGTATGTATGTATATATGTCTAGAGATATATATACATACAGGGTAAGAAGTGATGTTGTTTTAAAAGCTTGATTTGATGTGTTTTAAATTAATTTGTCTATGCTGCTATGCTTTATTGTGTGTTTAAAGTATTTTAAAATTAGATAGATGAATTCCTTGGTATTGTATTGTGTGTTTGAGGGAGGTCAGCGATAGCCTTGGGTAAGTGAACTAAAGAAATGTATTTTACTTAACTTGTTAATTTTTTTAAAAGCTTTTTTAACATGTGTATTTTTTTTGTTGTTGTGGTATATCATTTCTTGCCACTGTATGTATGTATGTATATATGTCTAGAGAGATATATACATACAGGGTAAGAAATGATGTTGTTTTAAAATCTTGATTTGATGTGTTTTAAATTAATTTGTCTATGATGCTATGCATTATTGTGAGTTTAAAGTATTTTAAAATAAGATAGATGTATTCCTTGGTATTGTATTGTGTGTTTGAGGGAGGTCAGGGCTAGCCTTGGTTTTAAAGGTTGTATTTTGGTTGGTACTTATATTTTTTTCACAGGCTAAATTGTTCTGCTCCAGGCGTGAATTAGTTAATTGTTTCATTGTTCGTGATGGAGTGTGAATTGTTTAGGGATGTAAATAATGATAGCTAATTGATTTTTGTTTACTTGGCTGATTCATTTGCAGAATGTATATGGTGCATAGATTTTATGCATCATATATTTTGGAATGTGAGGTTTTTCATTGGTTTGTGATGATATAGATTGTGAGATCAGTTAGGATTATTAAAGGAAATTGATTTTAATGTAGTGTCTGTATGGAGAAGTGTTTGGTTGTAGGACAGTATGCTTTTGATAACCCTTCTACATTTATTTGTATATTGGTTCATCGTGTGTATATATACTGTGTATATATATATATATATATATATATATATATATATATATATATATATAGAAAAAACAGAGTACAATCAGCGCAGATTCCAAACACTTAGTGGGATTGTAGTTAAGAATATATTAACTACCCCTGGCCAATCAGTCAAACAGGAGGTGTTATACCTTACAATCTATTCTTGCTTGAATGCAGCCAATTAGGTCTGCGGCTCCACACTTGCCGCAATGGATAATGTAGGGAAGAGATGACCTAGGCGCAAATAAGCCAGGAAAGAGACAAAAGGAAAATATCATAGGGCAGTATGTCTGTTAATATCAGAGATAAGGTGGTAAGATATACACTTACACTTAATCAGCCAAATATAAGCCTTTAATCCACCACTGGGATTCAGGAACACTGGTACTGGTATTTCCTCGTTGTTTGCACGGATCTCAGACTCTCCACGTGTGCTGCTTACTTCAAGGGTCACCTTTTCATCTGCAGCAGCCGCGTGTCTCCTTAACACAGGATAGAGCTCACCGGGGAGGGTGGGGGGGGGAGGAGGGGGGGGGGAAGAGGGACAATGGAACAAAGATAGTGTAAAATCTTTTATTATTAAAATTATCTAAAAAATAACAAACAGTATCTCACTCACATGGTGTGAAATAATCTCAAGCAGTTGAGAGTTTAAATTGAGTCTCTCACACTCGCAGAGTAAGGTGTCCGGTCCACTGCACTGCTGTTAGCCTGGTTTACTTCCGCGTCACGTGTTCCGGCTCCAATTCTCGCGAGACTTCGACCTCCGATGACGTCACAGCGCTTTCTCCTCTCCGGTCTGCAGCGCGTCTCACTCTGCTCGGTTTGCGATATCTGCAATAACTGCAGGGTCTGCAGTTATTGCAGATATCGCAAACCGAGCAGAGTGAGACGCGCTGCAGACCGGAGAGGAGAAAGCGCTGTGACGTCATCGGAGGTCGAAGTCTCGCGAGAATTGGAGCCGGAACACGTGACGCGGAAGTAAACCAGGCTAACAGCAGTGCAGTGGACCGGACACCTTACTCTACGAGTGTGAGAGACTCAATTTAAACTCTCAACTGCTTGAGATTATTTCACACCATGTGAGTGAGATACTGTTTGTTATTTTTTAGATAATTTTAATAATAAAAGATTTTACACTATCTTTGTTCCATTGTCCCTCTTCCCCCCCCTCCTCCCCCCCCACCCTCCCCGGTGAGCTCTATCCTGTGTTAAGGAGACACGCGGCTGCTGCAGATGAAAAGGTGACCCTTGAAGTAAGCAGCACACGTGGAGAGTCTGAGATCCGTGCAAACAACGAGGAAATACCAGTACCAGTGTTCCTGAATCCCAGTGGTGGATTAAAGGCTTATATTTGGCTGATTAAGTGTAAGTGTATATCTTACCACCTTATCTCTGATATTAACAGACATACTGCCCTATGATATTTTCCTTTTGTCTCTTTCCTGGCTTATTTGCGCCTAGGTCATCTCTTCCCTATATATATATATATATATACTGTATATATATATATAAATATATATATATATCTGTATATATATACAGTATATATATATATACTGTATATAGTTGCGTGATGAAGCCACTGTACAAATTCATGGGTGAAGGGTGGGTATCGGGCCTGTGTGGCTTAACCCCTTAATCACCTTTGCGGTTATTATCTGATAAGGTGTTTAAGGGGTTAATTGATATCTGAATGTACTTGCAATGTATTGGCTTTTGATTTTTGTTTACTTGGTTGATTCATTTGCAGAATGTACTGTATATGGTGCATAGATTTCATGCATCATATATATTGGAATGTGAGGTGTTTCATTGGCTTTTCATTGGTTTGTGATGATATAGATTGTGAGATCAGTTAGGATTATTAAAGGAAATTGATTTTAATGTAGTGTCTGTATGGAGAAGTGTTTGGTTGTAGGACAGTATGCTTTTGATAACCCTTCTACATTTATTTGTATATTGGTTCATCGTGTGTATATATATATACTGTGTATATATATATATACTGTATGTATATATATATATATATATATATATATATATATATATATATATATATATATATCTCTGTATATATATATATACACAGTATATATATATATATATATATATATATATATATATATATATATATATATATATATATAGTTGCATGATGAAGCCACTGTACAAATTCATGGGTGAAGGGTGGGTATCGGGCCTGTGTGGCTTAACCCCTTAATCACCTTTGCGGTTATTATCTGATAAGGTGTTTAAGGGGTTAATTGATATCTGAATGTACTTGCAATGTATTGGCTTTCTATTGGCAATGTATTATGTGGACAAGACAAGGATTTTGCTGGCGACGGACACTTCGCATTGATGAGGTCAGTAGTACTTTATTTATTTGTATATGCTAGTTAATGTTTTTAATAATGGGCAATTAATCTATTATCCATATCTGGATAATAGTTATTTTGCACATTATTGTACTGTAGGTGTTGGGGGGGAGGGTGTATGTATTGAATGTATAGGCCAGGTTTATTTTTTTTACTTTCAGGGTTGGTTCCGTGGTTCTGTGTGGGACCTCTGGAGACCACCTGTCGGTATCCTCGGGTATCCCAAGGGTATCAGGCTGGTGGTTCCACGGGTGACACATGCGGGGATGATGATGTGTGGTCCCACTTCTGTGGGGGCACCGTGGACCCGTAGTCTGCGGGGATGGCGATGTGTGGTCCCACTTCTGTGGGGGCACCGCCGACCCGTAGGTGCGGGGATGATGATGTGTGGTCCCACTTCTGTGGGGGCACCGCGGACCCGTAGTGAGCACCCGTGAGTTCCCCAGACCCCCGAGGGAACCACTCGAGGCCCCGCAGACACCTGTGGGTCTGACCCGGGGCTCCCAGACATCCGCGGGCCTACCGTGGGGACCCAATTGTGGCCCACGGTGCACCCAAGGAGACCACCTGGGGGCCATGGTGCTGGCAGGATCCACCAGCAGGCCTCCAGAACCTGTGTAAAAAGGGCTGCTGGTAACTGTAGGTCTGTCCAGGTGCCCTGCCAGCCCACCGGGGACTCGCGTGGGGCTGCGTTATGAACCCTGTATGTAAAAGAATAAATCTTGTATTTATGGGGGGGCACAGGGGGTGGGTAATGTATTTAATAAATATAATGCTGTTTATTGTGGGTCACTGTACTGTTTTTATTGTGGGTACTGGGGGTGGGGGGAGTGTTTCCGCCACGGTATGTGGGTAGGCCTACCTTGTGGGTACTGGGTGGCTAGGCCTCACGGGGGGGGGGTTAGTGTGGGAGGGTATGTAGGCATCCCGAGTGGTGGGTGAGGGTGGGTTAACCCCTTAATGACTGTAGCGGTTAATAACCGCTATGGTGATTAAGGGGTTAGGGGACATTACTTTGGATGTTTTAATTTTTGAGTCTGTTTTGCAGAAGCGGGGGGGCCATGGCCAGGATGGGGGGGGTAATGGTATGTGGGTAGGGGGTGAGGTGGTTAGACCTCACAGTATGCACATCGGGTCCCCCCCCCTCCCCACATTTACATACACTGCACTCACAGCAATACAGGCAGGGAGGGAGATTTAACAGAAACATTAGGGGGGAGAGGGCTTTAAACAGATTACACTGAAGGCAGAAAGATTTAACAGAAACATTAGGGGGAGGGGGCTTTAAACAGATTACACTGAAGGCAGAAAGATTTAACAGAAACATTAGGGGGAGGGGGCTTTAAACAGATTACACTGAAGGCAGAAAGATTTAACAGAAACATTAGGGGGGAGGGGGCTTTAAACAGATTACACTGAAGGCAGAGAAATTTAACAGAAACATTAGGGGGGAGGGGGCTTTAAACAGATTACACTGAAGGCAGGGAGATACAGGGGATGTACTGTACTGTATGTTGTTTATTGCAATGCTTCAATGTGTGTATAATGTACAGCACCGACATTGTTTATTGCACTAAATCACGACGGCACGCCGAGATCTACCCCAGCTGCCGCCAGTAAAACCGCGCGCCGCCGCGTTTCCCCCACGCACCCCCCCTCCACTTCGCGCGCAATTTACCCCCCTTCCCGACCCCGTACCCGGCTCCTGCTCTGCCCCTCTGCTTCTCCGCACCCCCGCTTACCTTCATTTGATCTCCAGGGGTGTCGGGGAAGCCTGGGGAAGCCGGGGAAGATGGGGAAGCCGGGCGCGCATGTTACTGTGACGTCACAGTGCGCCGCCACGCGCCGCGGCTACCCGCTTCCCAGACGCATGTAGCCGGCGGCTTTTGCTGCAATAAACAATGTCGCTACTGTATAATGTTTTTTTACAATTAGATAGGTGTAATCCTTGGTATTGTAAGGGTTAGCTTTGGTTTTAAATTGTGTTTTCTGGTTGGTACTTACAGTATATATTGATTTTTGTTTACTTGATTGGTTAAAATAGTTGACTTGTTTGGAAGTGTTTGTATTTACTGGTAGCTTGCAATGATATTGTTAACATTCATTTGCAGAATGTATATGGTGCATAGATTTTATGCATCATTTATACAATGTAAATGCAATGTACTGTATGGATTGGAATGTGAGGTTTTATATTGTAAGATCAGTTAGGATTATTAAATGGATTATTATTATTATTATTATTATTATTATTATTATTATTATTATTATTATTATTATTATTATTATTGTCTGTATGGAGAAGCGTTATTTGTAGGACAGTATGATTTTGATAACCATTCTACATGTATTTGTATATTGGTTCATCATGTGTGTGTATATACTGTGTATATATATATATATAAATATATATATATATATGTATATATACAGTATATATATATATATATATATATATATACACAGTATATACTGTATATGTATAGGGATTGTTATTATATATAAACTGTATATATACAGTATATATATATATATACATATATATTTATTTATCTTCATGTATTTATTTATTTATTTAGATTTATTTATTAATTGTGGGGCTACTGTGCGTGAATTTTTTTTATTGTTGGTAGCGGGGGTGGGTGAAGGGGGTGTTTGGCCCTTGGTGTGAGTTTAGGACTTGCGGGGGGGTTGCGGGTGCACTTAACCCCTTCACGGCCGTAGCAGTTAATACCGCTACGGTCGTTAAGAGGTTAAGTGCACCCGCTACCCCCCCGCAAGCCCTAAACAACAACCGTTGGGGCTAATACCCCCTTCACCCACCCCCGCTACCCACAATAAAAAAAAATCACACAACAGCAGCAGCAGCACAATTAATAAATAAATCTAAATAAATAAATAAATAAATGAATATAAATAAATACATTTAAAATACATTTTTATTGATAGTGTAGATGTGCAGGGGGTCTCCGGAGCTGAACCACTGTGGTTTTAGGTCTGGGGACCCCCTGCTCCCCGAGATACAGGCCCCTTTAGGGGGTGCCGGTATCCCTCTGCTTGGGTTACAGGCCGCGGTCACGTGATCGGGCCCTTTAAACGCAGAGGGATACCGGCACCTCATAGAGGGGGCTGTATCTCGGGGAGCATGGGGTCCCCCGACCTGAAACCAACGCGGTTCAGCTGCACATCTACACTATCAATAAAAATGTATTTCAAATGTATTTATTTATAGTCATTTATTTATTTATTTAGATTTATTTATTTATTTTTGGGCGGCTGCTGTGTGTGTATTTTTTTTATTGTGGGTAGTGGGGCTGGGTGAAGGGGGTATTAGCCCAAACGGTGGCTGTTTAGGGCTTGCGGGGGGTAGCGGGAGGACTTAACCCCTTCATGACCGTAGCGGTATTAACTGCTACGGTCGTGAAGGGGTTAAGTGCACCCGCAACCCCCCGTAAGTCCTAAACTCACACCAAGGGCCAAATACCCCCTTCACCCACCCCCGCTACCCACAATAAAGCGGGCACGGTGAGTTAACCCCTTCATTGCCTTAGCGGCTATACGCTATGGTAATGAAGCAGCATTTCTGTATTTTTAATAATATTGTGCAGGAGCAGGGGGTCCCCTGAGCATTAATTTCTGGCTCAGGGAACCCCCTGCTCACTGTACAATATTATTAAAATACAGAAATGCTGCTTCATTACCATAGCACAAAGCCGCTAAGGTAAGGAACGAGTGTTTATTTATATATGTTTTTTATTTATACTGTACATGTGCAGAGGGTCTCCGGAGCTGAACAGCGTTGGTTTCAGGTCCGGGGACCCCCTGCTTACCGAGATACAGGCCCCTTTAGGGGGTGCCGGTATCCCTCTGCTTGGGTTACAGGCCGCGGACACGTGATCGGGCCCTTAAAACGCAGAGGGATAACGGCACCTCATAAAGGGGGCTGTATCTCGGGGAGCAGGGGGTCCCCCGACCTGAAACCAACGCAGTTCAGCTCCGGAGACCCCCTGCACATCTACTGTACACTATCAATAAAAATGTATTTTAAATAATTTTTAATGTGCCGATGTTTGCGCAGAGAGAGCAGCGGTTCTCTCTCTGCTGCAAACACATCTCACCAGGGGACGGCCTATAGTATCATTGATGTGCATATACAGTACTGTATGTGTATGTTAGGGGTTATAGGGGTTGTTGTTATACAGTATATACTGTATATATACAGTATATACTGCATTACAATTCATGAATTTCTCGGCTTCAAAGACAACAGCTCGCAAATGCCCCCATGCGTTTTTACACGGCATTGCAGTATTGCAGCCAGCGGAAATAAAATGCTTAAACCACAGCCGCGAATATAACGCTATATACCCCGGGAGAAAACGACACAAAACCGCACATCACCGGGGTCCTCTGAAATTCGCGGAGCTAGCCAAGTAAGAATAAAGTTGGTCGCCAGTGTACAGTAGACAGTTGTCTTGACGAACTATTCCTGCCACTGGATCGTGAATTTAAAATTGCTCCAGATCCTTCCATGCGATAATTTTGTCAGGAGTCATGTTCATCCCTTCAGGTGACGGTACGCGCCCGGGATAGCTTTAGACTGGTATCCTAAGGAATCCACGACCCTCAATTCTGAGAAGGCGACTCGGTCTTGCACCATGGCAGCAGTGGAGTCCATCACCCGTACCCCGGGTCCGGGGATTTCTTCCCAAAATTCGTCATCAGGAGTAGAACTCAGTCCTGGTCGCCGGGACAGGGCGTCGGCACCAATATTCAGTGGCCCAGGCTTGTACTTTAGGGTGAATTGATAATTTGAGAGCGCAGCCAACCAACGATGGCCGGTGACATCCAACTTGGCGGTTGTGTTTATGTACGTCAAAGGGCTTTTATCGGTCCGCACTTCAAAGGAGACCCCATACAAGTAGTCATGAAGTTTGTCCACAATGGCCCACTTGAGGGCTAGAAACTCCAGTTTGTGTACAGGGTTGTTCTGCTCACAAGGAGTCAAGCTACGACTGACATAGGCCACTGGTCGAAGCCCCGTAGCATACTTCTGGTGCAACACCGCTCCTAATCCGCTGAAATTGGCATCGACATGCAGAATGTACGGCCACTCTGGGTCTGCATAGGCCAGGACAGGGAAGGACAGTGCTAGGTTTTTAGCCCTGGAAACAACTTATCGCAGGCGGAGGTCCACTTATCCCCAAAGGGTGCTTGCGCGGAGGTGGCCTTCTGACCCGTGTCTTCTGGATAGATTTTGAGAAGGTTGTTGAGAATCTTCGCATTGCTAGATTATCCTTCCATAAACCTTCGATAATATCCGCAAAATTCCAGGAATGAGCGTAATTCCATGACATTTGTTCGTCGGGGCCAATTCACTACAGCTTTGATTTTGCATGGGTCATATTCCTTCCGCAGAGACAATATGGCCTACGTAGGTCACAGAAGTACAGCAGAACCTACACTTATCCACAGACAGCTTTAGCCCTTCTGCGCTCAGTCGATCCAGCACTTTTATCAATCGCTCTTCGTGTTCCTCCAGCGTCTTACCGAATATTATAATGTCACCCAGATACACTAAGCTTTATCTAGGGTTTATAACCCCAATTGTCTTTTCCATTAAGCGCTGGAACGTGGCCGGTGCACCGCATATGCCTTGGGGCATGCGCGTGAATTGATAGAACGCCAGCGAACAGACGAAAGCTGCTTTCTCCTGATCTTCGGAGTTCATAAACACTTGATAATATCCGGATCTCAGATCCAACACACAGAACCACCTGTTTCCCGAGAGAGCGTTCAAGAGTTCTTCGATACGAGGGAGGGTGTACTGATCAGATACCGTGCGATTATTCAAAGTCCTATAGTCCACACATAGTCGTACCGACCCATTCTTCTTTCTCACTACCACAAAAGGGGAGGCGTAAGAACTACGAGATTCCGTGACGATACCGGCTGACTCCATTTCTTGTAGCAGAGTTCTGACATCTTCTACATCCCGGGGAGCTATAAGTTGGGACCTTTCTCAAAACGGGGTCATATCATTTAGACGAATGGTATGTTGTGCAATGCGACTACAATAGAGAAAGGTGATCTGGCACACACTCAATAGTACAATGATAGGTATCACCTGCCAGTGCCCATGGACCAAGGGGGATTGTCCTGCAAGGTCCCCAACAAGTCACATAGGTAAGGAAGATAGTCCAGGCACTCGGTCTTTGCAAAAGAAGATAAATGTAATCCAGCATGAAATCCAGCGTTTCGACTACTTATAAGCAGTCTTTGTCAAGGTGAGAGCTGATAAAAGAAACACCACTATACACTTAAATACCTTCCTACTTACCTTTCTAAGTCCCCACAGGTGAGGAATGGCACGGAGGTCGAGGCAGCCATGACGTCAAAGCTGCGACTGTATACTGCGCATGCGCGGAAACATCCACAGTAACTATGGTGCCGTCGGCATGTAAGGGCAGCCTCAGAGAGGGCAGCTTGTCACGCTGCCACAGTCTCCCTAGCCACACCCCTTTAGCTCCGATTTTGGGTCCCACCCTCTTAAATAGTAAGACCTTACTGGCAGCCAGAATACATCAAGAGAAATTACCAGTGCCTAAACAGAGGTACGCACATGCACCGACTAAGCTCCACACGGGAGAGTCCTGCGCATGTGCAAGACCCTCCGCCAGCATACCTAGCAAAATAAACATATAATATGACTAGGTATATTAACCAGGGCCTAGACTAATATTCAGATGGAAAAAAGAAGCAAAACCTATGACCAAAGCTCATACAGAAGACCCAGAAAAGACAGACACCACCTAATATGAAGAAATAAAAAATAAAGAACCAAATCCCTGTACCCTAGTATCATAAAAAATCTTAAGACCAATATACATTAACATATAACAAATAATGGTGTATAAACAAGTGGCATCATACTGTAGTTACTGTGGTTATTTCCGCGCATGCGCAGTATACAGTCGCGGCTGTGACGTCATGGCTGCCTCGACATCCACACCATTCCTCACCTTTGGGGACTTAGAAAGATAAGTAGGGGGGTATTTAAGTGTATAGTGGTGTTTCTTTTATCAGCTCTCACCTTGACAAAGAATGCTTATACGCAGTCGAAACGTTGGATTTCATGCTGGATTAAATTTATCTTCTTTTGCAAAGACCAAGTGCCTGGACTACCTTTCTTACCTATGTGCACTGTGACTTCAACCCACGTCCATGTCACTGGTGGAGAATACTGCTCGTCTTGCTTCCAATTTGGTCTGCAACCTTTCTCTCCATTCCTTCGTCAACGGGGAGCCCCCAAAATTGAAAGCCAGCTCAGGGACAGCTACTGATACTGTGGCTGCCTGCATTTGCATCTCTATCTTCTCCACGGGAGTGACAGGATATATTCTCCCCAGCTGCTGCCCGTAGTCAATAGGCATGGGGTAGGGTGAAACATTCTGCACAAACTCTATTTGTTAGTACTCTATTTGTTAGTTTGGACGGGCACTCCCTCACCTCTGCCAGCAATTTGTATCCTTGCCATTTGTCGTCTTCAGAAGCACTCTCCAGTGAGAAGAGCTGGTCAGCCTTGTTCCTCTCTGGGTAGCAGCAGGTAGCGGTCATTAATTTTCCTCCCACTGTGTAATCTCAGTTAATCCGTACTCAATATTATAGAGGACCCCATGCTCTTCTTGTACAGCTATCATACAGAACTCTTCACGCAATACAGGGTATTCCGCTAGGGCCTCTAGCAGTAGCTCACCTGCCTCCTGCAAGTACATACGAATCACAGCCAACACTATGTCGGTATTTGTCCCCAAGATTATAGGAGCACTGGAATGTTCTTGTGGCTCCAGGCATACCAAGGCTTCCACTTCCATGGGATGATGCTTCCTGGTATTCAGTTGCGGGATACTCAATTGAACCCGTATCACTCCGTTAATGGGGTAGTCTTCATGGCTCGGGCCCCGCAACTTCATAGCTTCTGCGGACTGCAAGGGCAGCCGGTGGAGATGTTGATCGTAGAAGGGCCGGTACATGATGGTTACTTGGGATCCAGTGTCCAGTAACGCTGAAGCGTAGATGCCTTCAATAACGACCTTCACAATGGCACAGGGCCCTATGCGGCAGCCTACTCCCGGCGGCGCCACCGTTTCAGCGGAATCCGATGGAGCGGTCTCCTCCGACTGAGAGGTATCCTCAGGTTTCGATGTTGTACACATCATAGAGGTAACGGTCCCCGCGGGCGCCTTCTTCTTCTGCGGGCAGAACGGAGCGATGTGGCCCTACTTGCCGCAACTGAAACAGAGAATACCACTTCGATTGGACTGGGCCCAAAGAGTAGGGGACACTCGCCCGGGTGAGCGGGTTTCGTTATTTGCTTCGTCGTCATAGGGATCTTCTTTTTCCAAAAGGGCCTTCTTGAAAGTCTTCGGCCTAGCCTTTCCTTTCTTTGTCTCCTTAGAGGGAGTCCACCTTTTCTTAGCTGGGCTCGGGTCATGACCTAGAAGGACAGTTTCATGGGCTTGTACTGTATCCATCAAGTCTTCGAATGACAGTGCTTGCCTGGGCACTAAACTACCACTGACTCTGATAGCTACAGGGTGTAATGACAAGAGGCCCCTCAGAAGTTGCGTGGTTCTAAGTCCATTGGCTTCTGACTTACGCACCACTATCTTCCTCATTAAATTCCATAGCGCCAGGTGAACTCGTCGAAGGAATTCCGATACCATCTCTCCTTCGGCCTGGACAAGGGCGTGGAATTTGGCCATCTAGGAAAAGACATCCACCGGTGTGCCGTAGGATTTGGTGAGAGCATATAGTATTGCTTGAGCATCGGCCTCGGGGTAGTCATCCCTATAGCACATGTATCATATGGGAAGCCGGCGGCCGCAAGCACTGCTGCTCCTCTGTCGCTTCACAGCATCAGAGCAGGTCCATCTGGAAGTACTTGCTCTACGTAATCCTTCCATTCCTCGAACTCGGCTTCACCTAGTGGTGTCGTTTGGGTCCCTGAAAAAACTTTGAGCTTCCTCGGAATACCCATGTCATGGCGTGATTTCTTCCAACCATCCCGCTTTAAGACGCGTGTTGACTCGTGTGTTTATCGAGTGCAGAAAATTACATTTTAGCGTTGTCTACAATACCGTCGAGAAACTCAAGTGGGCAATCACGAGTTGTTGTCTTAAAAATCTAATAGCAATTCAACCTTTCTTTTATTGTCATACAGTACAGCACTTCAAGTGTCTGTAATTGTAATTTGAAGATTAACGTTACGAGTTCATACTGTATAGTGTATAGTGTACACGGGAAAGAAGTCCTTTCTGAGGCTCCTTAGCCATACACAGATTAAAAATATGAGCACACATACAGTAACAAAAGTATTTTGTACGAATTAAGTGTTGTATTTGTACAGGATAATAAAGGGAAAAGGAGTAATACAAAAATACAACGTCGCTTCTTCCGAATATAAAATATTTTTTCCGCTCATGCGTGTATGTCTAATTGGAACCTGTTGAAATGCATATGCGTGTAATCATGTCCGTGATGAAAAGTCTGTTGTATTTTTAAAATAAATGATCAAAAACAGATTACTTGGGTTCAACAAAGTTCTTAAACTTTAGAAAGGCAGATTTTAATAAACTGAGGTCTAAGCTACAAATAATACACTGGGATGATGTTTTTGCAGGGAAAATGTAGAAGATAAATGGGCAGTCTTTAAAACATTGTTAGAAAAGCATACTTATCAGTGTATACCCTTGGGTGATAAGTATAAAAGAAATAAGTCAAAACCAATGTGCCTAAATAAACAGGTAGGTGAGGAAATGGACAAGAAGAGGAAGGCGTTTAGATTCTTTAAGTCAGAAGGGACGGAGACATTGTATCAGAATTATAAGGAATGTAACAAAAATTGCAAAAGGGCAATCAAATTAGCAAAAATGGATAATGAAAAAAGGATTGCAATAGAAAGTAAGGTCAACCCTAAAAAGTTCTTTAAGTATCTTAATAACAAAAAAATGAGAAAAGAAAAATAGGACCCTTTCAGTGTGAAATGGGTATGCAGATTATTGGAGATAAGGAAAAAGCAGAGGTATTAAACAAATTCTTTGCCTCTGTGTTTACCAGGGAAGAATCAAGTTCAATAGTAGTGCCGTAGGAGAAAGCCACAACCTCCATATTAATTAGCAATTGGTTAACTGAGGAAGAAGCTCATAAGAGACTTGAAAAAATTAAAGTAAATAAGGGACCTGGCCCCGATGGCATACATCCAAGAGTTCTCAAGGCGTTAAGCTCAGTAATAGCCAAACCATTATATTTAATATTCAAGGACTCCATTTCCACAGGCTCAGTACTACAAGATTGGCGTAAAGCAGATGTGTTGCCTATATTTAAAAAGGGAGTTAGATCACCACCGGGAAATTACAGACCTGTAAGCCTGACTTTAATAGTGGGGAAACTACTTGAAGGTTAAATACGGGATAATATTCAGGAATACCTAATGGAAAACAAAATTATTACTAATAGTCAGCATGGATTTATGAAGGATAGATCATGCTAAACTAACCTTATTTGTTTCTTTGAGGAGGTATGTAGGAATTTAGTCCAGGGAAATGCAGATGATGTGGTCTACTTAGATTTTGCAAAGGCTTTTGATACGGTTTCACACAAGAGGTTGGTGTACAAAATAAAGAAAATTGGACTCAGTAATAATATATGTACCTGGATTGAAAACTGGTTAAAGGACAGACAACAGAGGGTTGTCATAAATGGAACTTTTTCAGGTTGGGCGTCATGAGTGGAGTACCTCAGGGATCGGTACTGGGACCCTTGCTTTTTAACTTGTTGATTAATGACCTTGAGGTTGGCATCGAGAGCAAAGTCTCCATCTTTGATGATACTAAATTGTGTAAGGTAATAGAATCAGAGCAGGATGTAATTTCTCTTCAGAAGGACTTGGAGAGACTGGAAATGTGGGCAGGTGAATGGCAGATGAGGTTTAATACAGATAAATGTAAGGTTGTGCATTTGGGATGCAAGAATAAAAAGGCGACTTACAAATTAAATGGAGATATATTGGGGCAATCCTTGATGGAGAAGGATTTAGGAGTGCTTGTAGACAGCAGGCTTATCAATAGTGCCCAAAGTCATGCTGTAGCTGCAAAGGCAAATACACTGGCAACACACTTTATTCGAGCTCGGCTAGTCCCACGAATTCGGGTATACTCGGGTGTATTGAGGTTTGTGACTGTTTTCTGCCCGAGTGCATTGCGTTATTTTCCAGGCAGGGATTGAAGCATTTTATTCCCGCTGTCTGCAATACTGCACAGTATATATATATATACTGCATTACAATTCATGAATTTATGCCATCTGGTAGACACGCGAAGCATTGCAGCCTATTAAATCCTAATCATTATCATTTTATAGATCAGCCGCCCGTCAGCCAGGCATGAACCATGGCTGGGAAGGCAAACGCAACGGGGCTTGTCTGAGGTGAGGAGCGGCGCATTCCAGGTATCTGCCAGGTACATACTGGGTATTTGCTCGAATAAAGTGTGTCGCAGCAGTAAGATCTTATCTTGCATCAAATGGGCAATGGATGGAAGGGAAGTAAACATAATTATGCCCCTTTACAAAGCATTAGTACGACCACACCTTGAATATGGAATACAATTTTGGGCATCAATCCTAAGAAAAGACATTATGGAACTAGAGAGAGTGCAGAGAAGAGCCACCAAATTAATAGAGGGGATGGACAATCTAACTTGTGAGGTGAGACTAGCTAAATTAGATTTATTTACATTAGAAAAGAGGCGCCTAAGAGGGGATATGATAACTATATACAAATATATTAGGGGACAATACAAGGAGCTTTCAAAAGAACAATTCATCCCACGGGCAGTACTAAGGACTCGGGCCTTCCCTTAAGGTTGGAGGAAAGGAAATTTCACCTGCAACAAAGGAAAGGGTTCTTTACAGTAAGGGCAGTTAAAATGTGGAATTCATTACCCATGGAGACTGTGATGACAGATACAATAAATTTGTTCGAAAAAAGGTTGGACATCTTTTTAGATGGGAAAGGTGTACAGGGATAGACCAAATACGTATACATGGGAAGGATGTTGATCCAGGGATTTATCCGATTGCCAATTCTTGGAGTCAGGAAGGAATTTATTTTTCCCTTAATGAGATATCATTGAATGATATAACTGGAATTTTCTGTTTGCCTTCCTCTGGAACAATAAGTAAGTATAGATATAGGATAAAGTATCTGTTGTCAAAATTTAGCATAGGTTGAACTTGATGGACGTACGTCTTTTTTCAACCTCATCTACTATGTAACTATATATAACTATGTATGTAACCACACTGTGAGCCCTTCCCTGTACCTCTATATGAGGGGAAAGAACCATAGTAGATCCTGTTGCTTGCAACAAAGTGAAAATACCACCCAAGTTAAAAAGGTGAGGAGGAGTGAGCTTTGGGTGGAGGTGCCACTTACCTCCATTACAACTATTACCAGTCAGAAATTGATTAACACACACATTCGCAACAACTCAAACTCCCACACCCACCACATCTGGTGGGTGTGAAAGTTTGAGCTAGCTGGGAATGTGTGTGTTAACCATGTGATAGGTTACCTTAGTTCAAAAGGATGTTATGTCACTTTAAATGATGATGTCACATCCTTTTGAACTAATGTAACCTACTGTATCATATGGTACAACAACTTAAGTCTTATCGGAACTTATCAGACCTTACTGAATAGCAGTATGCTTTTTTTTCAATAAGGTGCCTTTAAGTGACTTATCGTAGCTTAATGCACAGGCCTCTAGGTTGTTTAAAAAGAACATGCCACGTTGAGACAGCAGGCCCTGAGAAAATTATTTGTACGACAGAATGCATTGGGAGAGTACATTTGGACACTACAAAATTTCATGCTACTCCAGCTATTGGCATGTCTCAAAGGTATCTCAGGTGTGCTCCACAAGGAACATTAAACTGTCAACCAGCAAGTGGAATTGTGCTGCTTTTAAAGAAAGCCATTGGAAGGGAGCTTCAGGTATGAGCACTCAGTGAGAAGTAGAGCTCAAAACTTTAGTATGCTGTGAGGGACAGATAATATAACTGATATGCACAAATTTTATTTTCCCTTAAGAAAAGTTGCATGAAGTAACAGTTAACCCGATAAAATACAAATAAAACGACACAAAATTGGGTTTAAAAACATTATTTGCACTCATTACAACTTGGACCATTGTATAGCCACACCGTGGCCTGGGACAAAAATATTTACTGTGCAATCTGCTAGGCACATACTGAGTTAAAATTAATAAAACTCTACAAACTACAGGAAGTGATTACGTTGTCATCCAGCAGCATACAAAGTGTTTTTGGGTTGACAAGTCTGAGGCACCTTATGAGGTATGGGATATGGTGTCAGAACCAATGTGATCAAAGCCCACATAACCTCGGTTATTAAGGAATAGAGATAGGTTGGTTTTCCACCAAAATCCAAATTGGATCTTGGTCTCAAAAAGGTAGAATCTTTTTTTTTCTATTAGTAAAATTCCGACTGATGGATTGCAAAGATATCTCTGAATCCGTCATTGGTTCCAATCAGGTTATTGTCCGAGTTCAGATTCTCAAAATTTGGAGGACTAAAATTCCAAATTAAATGTGTCTCCAGTTGTACTGTACAGTATATATATATCCCCTCAAATTCCCTCAAAGTAACTTAGGGAGAGACCCTTTTGCTCAAAAAGTAGCACACCTGAGGTACGCTGAAAAATAAGATGATGGCAATGCAAAGTATATTTAACTGAATCACATCCCACACTCCCTAAAATGATTTTCCATAAGATCTATACTGGTATTTTGTTGACGAGTCTGTACTCAGGGTGGTGTACTGTTGTCAGGCTCAACAGGACTATAACCCACAACCACTGCTTTTCTAGGTAGCAGCTCTAGCAGTGGGAGCGAAACCATCTGCTGGGTAGCACCACTATAACTTTCACCTACAGTAGGGATATCTATTTTGTTGATTGACACCAAGTAATATGTACTGAGGGCTATAAAGTTACTGAGGCCTAATGAGATTAAATAACCACCATATGTGATAATACATACTGCTGCGGCCAAGTTTATTCGAGCATTTGCCCGTTCTTGGCCGCAGCAGTAGCCTGGCGCGCGCCCGAGAGTGACGGGCGCGCGCCGAAGCAGCGGAAGAGCGCCCTCCGATCGGGGCGCTCTCCCTACCGCTGCCGTTTCCGCCGGGTCCCCCGGAACCCCCTGCCGCTGTCCCGCGATCGCGGGACACCAGGGCTCCCTCGGGGAGCCCCTGGACGCGCGTGCAGGGGGCGCACGCTCCCGAAGACGCGTGACCGCGCGTCTATGACGCGCGGCACGCCGAGGGGCGGCCACTAGCAAGCCAGGAAATCTCCCGGCTTGCGGATCTGGCCGCAGAGTAATAAAGCGTGTCGGTAGTGTAACAACTCACAATGGTTAAGTAAGAGAGGTAGAAGCAGAAGCTCAGAGAAGTTCTCACCACCACTGGATTCGATGCTGAATGCCGCTATGATCTCCTGCTGTGTCTCTGTGACGTCACATCCACACTCGTCTATCCTCCTCTGCTCTCCAGGTGGCATATGTGCCCCGTCCTCTCAGCTATCTTTACTCAACATGTTTTGCATCTAATTCTACAACTAGTGTGTTTTCTTTTTATACAGAACTTTCTTTAATTTGATTGGTGGACATGACGGACATTTAAAAATTCAATAATAATCAATGTCTTCATTTCAGCCATTGCTGGATTTCTGCATCAGTGTTTTACATACTGAAATATTTATACAATACTCATAAAAAATGTATTTATTTCCTAATGTTCCGCTTTAAGATATTATTTATGATCTCAGAATTGATATTTAAATTACTTCTACTCCATTTGACTTGTTAAGCCTATAATATACAGCTGAATATGACTCATTATGCCTATAATCTAAGGCTAGCGAATGCTACATGTTCAATTACTTATACTGTACATTTAAAAAAAAATTGAAATCTCTGTATAATATAGACGTAATTTTGTTTCATGCTTTATACATAGTCTCAGTTTCAATTATTCACATTGTTGTTTTTATAAAGCAGCAACATTAAGTGGGACACAATTCAAAAGGAGACACATTCACCATAGGGTATTATCCACATAAGCTATTACAGATGACATTTATATCTACAGTACTTCTAACTATACAATATGAAAACCCTACTTGAAATGTAATTATATCGGATATAACTTAAAATGTGGATTATCTAACTTAAAGCGTAAATGATCTGCACCATCATTCCCCATATCATTTATTTTGTGATATCCATTCACCTGGAAAAATGTTTCTGCACAATATGATTGCCACTGATTTGGATACTGTATATTTAGGCTACACCTTTCAAATTTGAGTATTGGATTGGATACATACTGTACATGCACATCACACATTAGAAAAAACACACTGAATAATATTGTGTTTATTTCTCTTTCCAGACAAGAATCTTCAAGAATATATAAAACACATGATTTCTGACACACCCAAGTAAAAACAAGGCGAAGCACAGAGCAAATAAAGCAGAAGCAGATCTTAGAGAATGTCAATTAACAACAAATTCACTCCATTGATATATTTCTATATTTTAATGTTTCTTAAAATGTATATGAAATAGGCGATTACATATTTTATGTTTAATTTTATAAAAATGTAATAAATTGTTAGTGGTTTTATAGGTATTTTCTAATATCAGCTGTGGTCTCTTGCTATAATTGGATCAGCAGCCCCCTCCTTGCTGGCCCAATTGCAGGACTCCACAGGGTGTACCGTATAAGCACCATTTGCTGACTGCTACTGCTCCCTGAAGATGTACTGTAGCTATGAAACACGTAGGATTTATATAGTACAGTCTTTGTACATTATTGGCATACAAGAAGCACTGATACAGCCTCATGAGTTTGCGGCCAAAAAACTTTTGTCAGTCTATCGGCGTGTCGTGGCAACTAAACACACGCCATGACGTCATCATTGGCCGCCAGAGTTTGGCGTGTTCGAGTGGTGTTTGCCGTCAATGTGGAGGGTCCCTGCACCAGTGCTTTAGACACAGGAGACATGGTCAGACGCGGACTGAGACCAGGTGATTCCAGCGTTCAGTTATATACCAAAAGGAGGTCCAGTACTTCCTATCCAGCTGGAAATTGTTGTATTGGTCAAGCAGTGTGGGAACCAGTGGTCATTTCCAGAGTGGTAACATGTCCATAACATGTAATGCCCATAAATTTCACCATTGATGTACGTCTAACACTTACCTGCTGATTGAACATTCATTTGATATAATATATGCTACACTGTGAGATTTTTGTGCAGGTTTCTTTCTGTTTTTAAAATTTCACAGGTGACTTTTCTTACATTTAAATATAGCCTGGCCTTCGGCAGCTATTGCTAATTCTGGGCCTTTCCTCTGTCAGTCCTGTTAGTACAGGCAGTGGAAAGGTAAATTCCTTCAGTTGGCCTGTTTGTGCATTTCAGCACTGAGTATGTAGCAATATTCAGGGGCAGGCCTAAGCAACCTTTGAGCATGTTAATCCAAAGGGTGGATATTGGTTGGAACACCCTCTGATGTGTGTGAGGTATCCAGCTTTGAGTTCTAATGATTCAAAGCTAAACACACTCCATGAGGATATTCAAATTGAGACATGTTTCCTAAAATAAGTTATCAGTTAAGGAGAAGATTAGTTAGTCAGAGAGGAGATATTGAGTAGAGCTGACAGGGAATCGTTCTCTCCCTCTTATCCCACCTTGGTAAGGAGGGAGGGGAGTTATGCTGCCATGAGCAGAATGGCAGATAAGAAAGAGCAGGCCTATGCTGTGATGCTGTACTGTGCTGTGTATGCTGCTCTGCCAATAAAGAACCACAGAAAGAAGCTGATGTGTGTGTATCACTGTTCCTGGTGTGAGAAGGAGAGAGTGTCTGTGGAGGTCCCTCCTCTGGAGACCACAGAGGATCCCTACTGGCTGGAGGCACTGCACCACCCAGAGAGAACAAGAGCAAGGTAACCTTCCCACACCACCTCCTGTCCCTGTCCTGGTTCTTCCCACAACATCGCGGAGCCCTCAGCCCTCCTGTTTGCCAGCAGGTATACAGCACCAAAACACCTGAGCGCAATCTCATGTCGGGTGGGGGATAACAGGGATACATAAAGAATATTTATTTATTGTTTATGGCTATAGAGGGATTGTGTGCGGCACTTTCATGAAGGTTCCATGGGACGGGTGCATGTTCCTCCATTTCAACTGCTTCAATACCCCCCAAACTGAATGGTTTCCAACTATACCTCTTTTTCTTTTGGTGCTTGAGTGACGATATTGCTCCAACCTCAGCATGTGGGTGATAGAGGTTTGTGTTAATTTTAAGAAGAGGTGCAGACAGCTTCGTGGAGAAGCTCCAGTGAAACACATTGAATTGACTACGCTAGAGTACTGGAGTTCAGAGTCCTGAAAGCCGAGAGGTTCAAGCCCAGCTTCTTCCACCCGCACACCAGACATCACCGGAAGTGACATCAGAAGTGATGTCAGAATATGGAAATGGCGATCAAATAAGCAGGAACCAGAAAATAAACACCTGGGATCTCCCTATGTTCCAATGAGCATTATTATTGTGCAAAATGTGAGTGAACATTTGTATATTTTCTTTATTCTCTAAAACAACATTGTAGAAATACTACACCATCTTTAGTCTCTCTTAATTTTGAGATACACTGGAAGGAAGCTGCTTCATCTACTGATCATCCACTGGTGAACTACATCTATGCTACCATCATAGAGAGATTGGATCTCTGATATGCCACACATTTAAAGGGAATTTGTGAGTGGAATACTTACCCTTACATTACGTTTCAATCATCACTTAACAGGCTTCACTATTATACAATTTTTTTCATTTTATATATCCACACCGTAAAAATCCTACCGCTACCTACAGTAATCCTAAAAAATCGTAAAAATCCTTTTCGCTACCGCACATACAGCTGAGACCAATCTATAAAGGGTTGTTTGAGTTGCTTTTTATATCACATAATAGGTCAAAAAATACAAAGCAGGAACAAGCAAGGCAACAGGAAGCAAGGCGATAAGCACACAAGAAAGTTTTTGCTCAGCCAATTTGCCATGGGGCATATAGGAGAGGGCTGCATGGAGTGAGCATCATCAGTATGCTGTATACTGATAGGCAGGGGTGGAGCCTGTAGCAGCTGTGGAATAAGTGATCCTGTAAACCCCTTGAGTGCCTTTGTCCATGCGACTGCCCATGTCGTTACGGAGATTCGACCTGGAGGCGGTCCCTGCGGTGTCAGTCTTCCTAGCGGGGCGGCACCTGCACGCAGGCTGTGGCTGACGTAGAGTATGTCACTTGTGACGTCGCGGGATACGTCACCGGGACAGAGCCTGGGAACGGTGTCTGCGGTGTCTGCCCTTCCAGCAATGTGGTGCATGGGCGCAGATTGTAGCTGGCGCGCGTCATTGGTGACATCACGAGATGTGTTATGGGGCGGGGCCTTGCGCTGATCCTCACAGTTTCACAGTTATATACATTTGTTTGTGTTTAATATCTGTTTATTTCATCTTTACACTAATTTTTGGGAAGTACACCACATTCATTTACTTAACACTTATTTTTCATTAGCACTTTATATTCACAGAGTTCCAATAGAAGCGCCCAGTTACAACTTTTATAGTTTAATCACCATGCTATTGAATCAATATTAATTGTAATATGAAGAACTAGCTGTTTGGTGATGGCTGCAGCCTCCTATAATGGGACTATTGCTACGGTATCTCACTAATTTACAGAACTGCTTTTTAAGGTATCATGAAATTATGACCTGTAAACCTTTTATCTGTAGAATCTTACAGATAATACATGATCCAAAGATTGGAGGAGGGAATACACTAGTGCAGGACGTCACTGAGCTTATCTTGGTGATTGGTACAGTAAGCGTACAGTACTGTATACTGAGAAAATGTGTACTTTAGATGATAAGCACCTAGTAAATTACTTATAACTGAGCAGTGGATATAGAATGGATGGTGTGGGTATAGAGAGGATTGCAGGTGGTATTAAATTGCAGTCTCCTAACCATCTTGGTCAGCAGATAGGAGACAAGGAGGAAAAACAAACTACTGTAGTAAATAGGCATGCATGTTGTCTACATTTGTACATATTTATCATAATGCTTTTTGCCTGGCAGTGTTGAGATAAAGTACCTTAAAAAGAGATTCAAATAGAACCTTTGATAATAGCAACTATGTAATACAGCATAGATATCTGAGGGCACTAATAAGATCTAATACTGTAAATATACGCTGCATATGGAAACACAAGTAGGCGCCTATGCTACATTTGTAACTTACTAATGAGAATTAGAAGTAAATATTTTTGTTGTACATGGCGGAATGAGAGAGAAATTTATGGTACGAACAAACACAACAACATTTTTACTAAGTTGGAAATGATCAATTAGAAGAATAATTTGGTTTTACAATCTACTCCAAATTTCTGAAGTCAAGTTTCTTGACAACATGGCCACTCCAAGATATCAAAACAATGTAGCACATCCTTAAAATCTAGTTATAACTACAAAACCATTATTTTACTGTGCTGCAACTGGAAAATATATTGTCGTATTCCATTCTGTAAATATCTTAGGCTTCATTCATCAAAACTTGCATTACAACTTCCATTATACATTTCCCAAAAGGGTGATATCCAGAAAAGTAATATCAGGTACATTTGCAAAGTTAGCTCATGCTGTCAGAAAGAGGAAACACAATGAAACATGCAGTGGAAAAAAAATACAGTCTGATTCCAATCTTTTCAACCAGGTTTTAAAATAAGTTTACTTGTTTGCTTTTTTCAAATACTGTCCTACACATCAGTTATATTTACATTTTTAAAGAGCTCTGTACTTTTAAATGATTGAGGTAGCACTATGTTTTAAGGTATACATAATGAGTCCTATATTAGCTGCCTGATTTTAGATCTGAAGCCTTATCAAGAATAATATAATAACAAATAACATAGAAATACTTTTTTCTATCTTTTTTTTTTAAATGCTACTTTGTTTTCTTCTAAAATCTTAACTGTACCCAAGGAAAACAAAAATGGAAAAAGCCATTTCACTTTATTTAGATCATTTTTTTAGAATGTAACACAGCAACTTTCCATTGTAATCATATTAAAACATTGAACATTTTCAATATATTATAGAGATGTAGCCAACTTAATTGCAAGCGAAAAATGCACTATGATCTTTGAAACATGCAGATTTTTTCCCTGCTTGCTGGTGGATAGTAACGTGAGGTGTGATTGCTACAGTATACTGTACAGTACAGTATGTAATTTACTTGCAATACCAGGGTTGACCACTCGGGGGCCCATTATTGTCTTGTGCTGTACCCCGTGTTTTCAATGAAATACATAGGCCTTGCAGGGAGATGCGTATATACTTTGCATCCTGTACGTACTGCATGTGTAAGATTACACACCTTGAATGCAAATATACATTCCACAGCTCACTACTCAATAGTGTATGCATGTCTGTCACTGCACAGTATAGAGAATTCCTTCAAGCTTGAAAGTACAGATAGTGAAAGAATTTAGCACACCAAAGGAAATTTTGAAACTTACTAGTGTAGCTAGATCCACCTATGGGCTGCATGAAGGGGACGGCTGTGTGGTTGCTGCAGGGAGATTGTGAGCTGGCGAGCGGGTCGCCGGTGCTCCGCCGAGGGTGTCGCCATTTTGTTTGTGCACACACATGTGCAGAGAAGGCTCGTGCATGTTCAGATAGTATCTAGAATTGCGGTGGCCATCTTTGTACACCTGGCGCATGCGCAGTATAATGCTAGCGGCGGCATTACACCCATAGATCCTCTGGGAAGTCCAAGTCCCAGCAGCCTCAGGGGCTGCAGACCACATGTTGCCAGGCAGCCAATAGGGCTGCTGCATTTAAAACAGTAGAACAGTGATAACAGTTAGAACAGTGAAAACAGTTAGGACAGTTAGGGCAGTTGGTGTGTTGGGAGCAGTGAACAGAAGAGGGAGGTAGGGTCCCAGGTGCCAGTAGCCCTGGGACTAGGCCAGCTTTCCCCTGCAGGCCCCAGTTAGTCCCCGACTCACAGTAGGCACCTGCAGCTGTATAGGGAAGCCCATAGTTAGGGACCCTTTTTCCTGTGTTGTGCAGTATCAGGGACACATTGTCTATGCCACGCGGTGACGCGTAACTAGTCATCTGGGATCAGACCACTTACATTCAGAGACTATCTATGGTGGGACGCTCCTGCGGGAGACCACCCCACGCGGAGAAGGAAGGCATCGTTGGAGCAGACTGCCCATTGACTGTTGTTCAGCTACACCCGAGGACTGGAGCACACGGGAAGGTATCCACATAAGTGCACCAACATTCACGTGGGCAGTGCTGTCTCACACTTGGGGGTGGGAAATGTCATTGGGTTCTGGACACTGGGACACTGGTGCCCCTGCACCCAAGTACGGTGGGGATATTCCGTGGGTTGGTATACATAAACAGTCTCGGCCAGCTTAAAACTAATGCGGCTGCCGCCGCAGTTTAAAAACAGCTGCGGGCGGCGCGCGGTTATCTTCGGCCGTTTTCGGCCGGATTTCCCACGCCTCGGGCGCTTTCAATAGTAAGCGCCATTAGCGCTTATCTATTGAAGCGGCCACCGCGTGGGAAACTCCGTTTTAAACGGCGAGAAGACCCGCGGTTAGCCCGCTATACACCCGGCAAGCTTTAGAATAAAGCTGGCTGAGACAGTATGTCTATTGCTGTTCCTATTGTAGTCATTGTGTTTTACCTCCCAGTAAATATTGTTCCCCATACTCTGTGTGTTTATTACTGGCATAGTGCCTAGGGAGGGGTTATCCTACTATGTGAGGATCTTTCTCAGGTGGAGGCGCTGTTTAGTAGATATATATACACCATAGGCTCCCCAGTGGCGGAGGATCAGGCCTCCTGTTTGCCACACAGGTATAGCAGCACATGTAGTCGCCCTGACACAGGGGGAAAGGGGGCTACACTAGTATTAAGTATACTGTACCAATTTAGACAATATATCTAATCTAAATAAATAACCAATACTGAAAACCCGATTGTGACTATAGATTGTAAATAACTAGCTACACAAACAAAGAACCACTTAATGAGTGAACACAAATATAGTGACCAAAAGTGATAGGGTATATAAAAAATGGATATGGAATAATAAAACCAGAGCAGATCCTTCTTGCTACGTGTGACATGTAATAAGTCCTGTTCTGTCTCATTTTAGCTTAAAAAGCCATCGAGTCAACATCCGTTTTGGATTTAACATGGGCATTCAATAGATTACAATTGAAAGACGATTGAAGATGGAAGAAAACAAGATAGAAGAAAGATTTTTTTTTTACCTGATCACAGAGCATCACCCAGGATCGCAAAGGATTGCGTCTTTGGTCAAGAGTTTCCTGATACGCTGGATTTCGGAGGGTGAACACAGAAAGAAGAAAAATATTGAATTCATTTTAATTTTTCAGGTTTTTTTATTTTGATTTTTTTGCTTGCACATTGACAGCTAATTTATTTATCTATGCCCCATTAGGGTATAGATAAATTCAGTGACAGCTAAAGTATTTTTGGCAAATGCTTGTTTTGAATTAATGGTTATGTTTTCTATTTCAGTATTCTTTTGAGTAAATTGTTATGTATTTGTATGGCCTTTTTAAAACATTTTCGGATTGTTTAGGCATTTAATTTAATTGTTATGTTTGTTAGGAGTTAAATTTATTTTATTGTTGTGCATTTTTGGATCTGTTGATTTTTTCTTATGTTGCCCATTGACTGCTATAATGGCTTATCATGCCCATATTATATGGGCATGATGTACCACTGTGCCAATCAATGGGTAGAGAATGGGGGTACTTGTGCCAGGATGGGTGGTTTAGGCCTCCTGGGTGGGTAGTGGGGGAGGGGGGTCATCCCCTTAATTACTATATGTGAGGATCACGAGAAGCCCTGCTTACGTCACTCATTCCGCGATGTCACAGGTGACGCGCGCCAATCACAACCAGCGTGTAGGCGCAGCACCACTAGGAGAGGAGACACCACAGGGTCCGCCTCCAGGCTCCAATCCCCATGATGACATGAGCAGCGCTGCAACTACACTCAGATGCCGCACCATCACAGGCACTCCTACAGCACTCCTACAGCTGCTACTGACTCCGCCCCTGCATATCAGTACACAGCATACCTTATCCTGCAGCTGTGGGCTGCCCTACATTCATTACTCTGCAGCTGTGTGCTGCCTTTCCATTGGCTGAAAAAATTGTGTATATAGAAATAAGTGCACTACTGTAAACATTAAGTGATACCATAGTACCCTACACAATAAACACAATGTGAATTAAACATAAAATACAACAAACAAAAGTGACAGACAGCACTCTAATACATGGTAATGAGATACTCGTTGCAGGGTACAATAGGAACCTAGGGGACCCTAATTTCCCTAAAATTATATACAAACAAACACAAATGTTCCAGCACTCACTGGGGCCTATTCTGTAAATGGCACTAATGGCCATGCGCCAGAGGTTTGAACTCGCCATGTTTTTGGCGGTTTGCCCATGCGGTAAGCAGGAAGGTGCGCATATCTGTGAGAGCAACCTTTGAAAACATAGCAACGCGCCAGCGGAAAGATGGTGAGCCCTGACGAGAAGGGCTCCGCTGGCGAGATCTGTCTGCAGAGAGATAGATCCGCCTCTCTCTGCACAAATCTCTCCGGCAATAAAAATATTTTTACATTAAAATTGTTTTCATAGTGTAGATGTGCAGGGTGTCTCCGGAGCTGAACCACGTTGATTTCAGGTCCAGGGACCCCCTGCTTCCTAGATATAGGCCCCGTTATCGGGTGCCGGTATCCCGTTGCATTTAAATGTCCCGATCACGTGACCGCGGGATGTTTACAAAGTTGAAGGATACCGGCACCCCGTAATGGGGCCTGTATCTCGGGAAGCCAAGGATCCCCGGACATAAAATCAACACGGTTCTACTCCTGAGACCCCCTGCACAACTACACTATTAATACAAATACATTAATGCAACTTCATTACCTTAGCGGCTATCCGCTAAGGCAATGAATGGGTTAAGGCAAAACAGCATGTTTATTGGGGACAATTGCCCCCAATAAACATTTCAATACACAACACACCCACCCCCTGTGCCCCCAACAACCCCTAACATACTTTACATCTATTATTTGTTTATGCACAGGAATGATACTATAGGCCGGCGGTGCCCCTGCTTGCCTGCAGTACCAAATCTGTGCACCAAAAAATAAATTACAAATACATAAATACTTTTAAATAAATACATCCCCCACCCCGCCCCCTAAAACATGCAGTATAGTAATGGGTAAAATTACTATTAGTGCTGAGTGAAAGTGAAAGAAACGGCGCTAGCTCTATTAGTGTGCACTTGTGTTATACAGTGAGTTAATAATAAAATCAAATGATTATAAAACTTTGTGACGTGATTCAATAACGTGCAAAACGATATAAATAAGTTCAAACCCCCTGCTCAAAACCCAGCTGGTGGGGACTGGTTTCACTAGTCCCACAAATCTTCACTCTCCAACTGCAATCCAGGGGGAGCATAAAGGGAAATAGAACAGAAAACAAAAAACAATCTAAGTGCAGACAGTTTTTAAAAGGGTGTATGAATTTGTGTTCTGTCTTGGCTCATATGTGTTGCCTACTTACAAGATGTAAGTCAAAAACGAGCGGTTTTGACACACAATGGTCTCTGCTAGGAGGATTTCTTAACCAGGTAGTGGGATCTCCAACTCTCAGCTCAGCAGCAGTGTATATGTAAAAGAAATGATACCATAGTGCAGACCAGTAACAATAAAAAACTCGACTTTATAGGGTAAAAATGAACACTTACAATAAAAACAAGTGGTTAAGGCATGTATCACACTGATTGTGATTGAGGAGAGAAAATGGTTAGCTCCAGGCTCACCCGCCTCCTCCGGTGTGACTGCGTGTGGACCACCGCTCTCTGTGACCTTTCACCTCCGCTGGTGATCGCTGTCTCGCCGGTCTAGTCCCCTCGTAGATACCCTCTTGTGTGGGCTATTCGGCTCCCTTTGCTGGGTGTATACAGGTGATGCAGAGGACTTAGACTCCAGCTCTCTCACCGGTCGATGGTCCCGCCTTGCTTGCTCCGATGCGTCACTTCCGCTTAGTTCCGATGCGTCACTTCCGGTCGCGGCTGTGTGAGTGTCAGCTCCCAGATCTCTCCTCTCTCCTCTCAGGGCGGCTACCACTCTACGCGTTTCGCCAGTAAAGGTGTGTGGCTTCCTCAGGAGTGTACCGCCCCCTCCTCTCAACTATCTCTATATACCTTCCATAATTGGTATTTAATTAATTAATCAATAAAACACTTGTAAAATCAATTGGTCTGCACTACTTTTGTATCCATATATATAAGGGAGCTCATTTTTCAACAGGAGTGGAATCCTAAATATCTTCATGTGGTTTGGCATGGTTTAGCCTGTCATTAACCACAACATGTGGGGTAAAAGGAACAAATAATTCTATATGTTTAGAGGGATAGGGTGGTCCAATTAGATAATTGATGCTAGAATGATGTTTTATTTCTTTGCACTAAGAATTTAGGCTTATAGTAGTGTAGTTAGAATAGTTTCCAAGTGGGACAGGTTTAAGGCAGACTTAATTTCTGTAATGTGATCTATATTATAATATAGCCCACCAGGGAAGGGTTTAAAGGGCATGGGTATGTTTTTTAGGTGGAGAGAATATTTCCTGTGACAGGACTATGGGGGCATGACAATTACAATAGATATATAAAAAAGTAATTCACAATTAGGGCCTCATGCAGTAAGCGACGATTATGTGAAATCGGCAAGCTTATCGATTAGTCATGTTATTGGCGTTTTTCCCTCTCCGTATGCAGTAAGTGCCGAATACATTCAAAATCAACCCGAAAACAAATCCGCCCACTCTCACGATGATGAGCCGATCACACACAGGTGTATCGGCGTGCGTGGCGGGGTGCTGTTAGGTTGCACAATCACAAATCTTGCTGAATCAGGCGAAACAAGCATGTTTTTGATTGCGCGCCATATTTAAAGGCAACGTGTACTGCTAATCATTCTCTGTGTTGTTGGGAGTGAGAGAGAGAGAGAGAGACGCACAGAGCTGGACGATTGAACATTTGCATATTGACTGAGAGACTTGTTGTGTATTGGGTGAGCTTTGTCCTTTGTTGTTTTGTTTACATCTTTGTCTTGTTTTATATGTGGAAGTGGGTCGTGTGATTGCCTGTACATTTCTTGTCTGTTTTTTGTGAGTGCTGGAAGTATGCCCGCAAAGCGTGGGAAGAGTGATGCTGGTGGGAGTGGGAGTGCTACTCATGGGAGTACGCGTCGGAGTGAACGTACTGTTCAGGGGAGTGATGTTGCTGGTGCACCGAGTGGTGTTGCTGGGAGTGGGAGTGCTGTTGCTGGGAGTGGGAGTGCTGTTGCTGGGAGTGGGAGTGCTGTTGCTGGGAGTGGGAGTGCTGTTGCTGGGAATGGGAGTGCTGTTGCTGGGAGTGGGAGTGCTGTTGCTGGGAGTGGGAGTGCTGTTGCTGGGAGTGGGAGTGCTGTTGCTGGGAGTGGGAGTGCTGTTGCTGGGAGTGGGAGTGCTGTTGCTGGGAGTGGGAGTGCTGGTGCTAGGAGTGTGAGTGCTGGTGCTAGGAGTGTGAGTGCTGGTGCTAGGAGTGTGAGTGCTGGTGCTAGGAGTGGGAGTGCTGGTGCTAGGAGTGGGAGTGCTGGTGCTGGGAGTGCTGCTGGTGGCGCAGTTGCTGATGGGGTGGATGGTGGTGGCGTGCTTGCTGGTGGCCAGCTTTTGGAGGCTCTTCCATTGGAAGAAGGAGAGTCCAGTCAGCACCAGCCAAGCTCTGACCCTAAACCTGCTCGGAAAAAACGTGTGGAGAAGCCACGTAATCCTCGCTTCAATGACCAGGAAAATAGGGCTCTTGTCACTGGCATTCTGGAGCACTATGACAGTATATATGAACATTTAGTAGGTAAGTGTAACTTTACATTTATTATTCAAATACATGTGATCCTAGGTCATCTGAGTTTTGTTCATATGCAAATATGGGTACACAATATCTTTCTATGTTCATTAGTGTGGAAACACAGCTTTTTATCATGCCTTACAAGGACAAATAAACACAGGCGGTCAATTTGCCAGAACTGCATACAATATGAATGCAACCTTGCTTACATGTATAGGTTTAGTAGTGAATGCTCATGTGCTGCACATATTAGACATAAAACAGCATGTTTGCTATCACTTGGAACAGCTAGCAGTGTAGGAAACTGGTGCTTATATTATTATTCATTTACCTCATATCTTTTATATGTTTTTCAAGGGCGGACAAGTGCAGCAAGCAAAAAAGAAATGTGGGACACAATAGTCATTGGTGTCAATGCCTGTGGGAATAGTGTCAGGGACAAGTATCATTGTCGGAAAAGATTTGATGATATTAGGTCCAAATTGAAAAAGAAAATACAAGACCAACGCGTGCATGCTACTGGCACTGGAGGTGGGCCCACACCACAACGTCTCATATTGACTCCATTGGAGGAGCTGCTTCGGCCAAAATTACTTACCGTCGTCGTGGAAGGCTTGGCTGGTGACCGTGACATTGGAATTTATCCGTCACAATTTCCAGCAGGTGATAAATATTACTGTACTAGGCGTGTCGTTGCTTACAGTTATTTTGCATATTTACACTGCTTTTTATACTGTCTTCACAATATAAGCATACCTGCATCTATATATGTATATGTCTGATTCTGTATATATATATCTCAAAATAGACATATATGTAGTAGTCCTACTAAAAGCAGTAACTAATATAGCACGTGCCATTGCGTGCTCATTTACATGTGAATTCCCAAAATGCATAGCTGCAGTGGAAGCAATTGATGGTGGGCGAAGATGGGGAACAACAGGGTAGTACACGTGTAACACATGTTCATGAGAAATTATTAGTAGCTACAGGTACAGAACAGAAATATGTATCATATTATTGTGTATTTTATTGATTTTACTCCGACAAACATGACATTACTGCCTATTTTAAGCATGCATCAAAGAAATTGCATGTAACGGCCTACAAACATCACTGGCACTAACACATCTATAGTTGCTTATGAAAAGGTCCATTTTTGCTTTATGTCATATACAGACAGCATAATGAGGCACACGTATCATATGTTATGTCATTGTTTTCATAACTTAAACACTGCAGATGACTACTTAGCTCATCTACCATTGTGTTAAAGCAGCTGCAATTAATATCTCATCACAGCATACACTTCAACAGAGCGGGTGGGGTTCAGCACACACACTAATTACAGCCTCATTTCACGGTCAACTTAGTTCACACCATTTGCACCTGTTTCAAGTCATTGAAAGGTGTGGCTGATTAGGCTTTTTGGGGAAGGGAATACCTTTCTTACAACCTGAATAGCACAACTGAAGTTAATCACACTCATTGGAAAGCTTAACTCTAGCTACTAAATGCCCCAACAACTCATTACTTATCAAAGCGTACGTCACACATTAGTTCACTCATATCTATAGTTGAACTACTATGAAAGACACATTATCACACACTGCATGTGTTGTCTTGTTGAGTCACAGCCACATTCAGGTGTGCCACATCTTCGATTAATGTACCACACATATCCTCTACCAAAAACAACACTTTTTGCAATATGACCACCTTCATGATAACCATTGTGAATGGTCATCTCATGATAGTTATGTACATTATGATACTGATATCACTACACAACATATGATTTTTATGTACTCATTTAATCTATTTATCCTCACGCATTACTGCAGAAACATAGTATGTTGTATGTTAGGGAACTCAAAAATTCTAAGTACACAGGCATGTACAGTGTTATTACAACTATTTATGTTCACTTTCACACACATTTTCGGTTAAGGAACTGATGTTGTTAGTTAATCATAAATACAGAACATACAATAAGTGTTTGTTCAATATTTACACATGTAAATGTAAAACTTATGTTATTGTTATATATAGTTGCCCCTGGAGGACATGTGTCACCTGAGATGGAACAAGTGTCTTCACCTGGGTCAGCCAGCTCAACACTACTAGAAGGTGAGTGTATCATTTGCTGGCCATATAATATGTGCTCTTCTATATGTTATGTTGTCATGTGCATTATTTGTTTTGCACATCTTCTTTAAATAGGATTACTTAGTGTCAGTGAAAATTAAGTGTAAGGCAACATGTATTGTGTTAGTGATGTTAATTATCATGTAGGACTTCTGAGTTTAGAGCAACTTTTCATTCATTCATATTTCATACTGAGTCCAAACATTATTCGTAAGTCAAGGTAGTTTTTAATGAGGTTATAAAACGTATGCTAACATGTTAGGTGTTACTTAGGACACAGTACAATTACATAGTAACACAGCATACATTAACATGCCATTTAATAATGTGTACATTTCTTTTTAGAACATCATGGTGATGAGGATGATGAGTATGATGAGGATGACGCCACAGAAGAGACTGAAATACAATCATGTGACCATGAAGAGGTGCCAATAGAAACTGTTGTACCGCCAAATCGTCCATCAACTTCCACATACGATGCAATTGTAGCTTCAGAGGGAAAAATAGTGGACGCAGAAAATCGTCGCCATTCAGACATGATGACAGTGCTGGAAAGGATGATTGGACTGCAGGAAGAAACAGTATCACAATTGGCACATCTCCACAGAGTCTTCATTGAAGTGCCTAAACAGTTGCAAAAAATCAACACCTCATTCGAAGCATTAGTTGTTCAGCAAACACAAGCTAATTACTGGAGAATGACTAATGTACCACAATTCAACACCTCCCAGCCAGGATCTGTTCATGCAGGTCAGTTTTCACCACATTCATCTGAGATTCATTCACCAGGCCCAAATGTTACCGGTCAAGTAGCAGACATTGCTGTGCAGGTTCCTGATGACATCCTACCGCTGCCATCTCTACAAATTCAGCAGCAGACACCTACAAAGGAGGCGACAAAAACAAAACAAGACACACATGAAACAGACCAACCATCACTTGTGCAGTGTCTACCAACTTGCTCACATGTGTCACTGGGCACAAGCCCTGTCCGTGAACAGTCACTACCCAAAAGCCCTGTAGGTGAGTCGCTGCCCAAAAGCCCTGTAGGTGAATCGCTGCCCAAAAGCCCTGTAGGTGAATCGCTGCCCAAAAGCCCTGTAGGTGAATCACTGCCCACAAGCCCTGTAGGTGAGTCACTGGCCACAAGCCCTGTAGGTGAATCACTGCCCACAAGCCCTGTAGGTGAGTCACTGGCCACAAGCCCTGTAGGTGAGTCACTGGCCACAAGCCCCGTAGGTGAACAGTCACTGGCCACAAGCCCTGCCCGTGAAGTGCCAGAGGCCACTCAAAGTGGCTCTGTTGTGCCTAAAGTTGGTGGCAAAAGAAAAAGGAAAATTCAAGAGACAACAAGCAGGCCTGTTACTCGCTCGCAAAAGGAACAAAAAAAATAAATGTTATAATTCAGAAAATATGTGTTTGGCCTTGTTTTGTTGACTTCAGATTATCTAATTACTATTGTATGTATGCTGAAGACTGTGTTGTTTCCAAACTTTCAACTATGTTCTTGTACACGTGAAGTTTTGGAAATGTTAACACTCATAATTAATTGTGTTATAAATATTTATGTTGTAATCGTCTGTTCAGTAATGGTCCACCAGGAGCCAGTTGCTAAGTTTAGAGAAGCTGCCATTGACTTTGCAGCAAAACATTGCATTTGGGTGTGTTAATTGATGTAAGAATTGCATATGCATATTAGTCACATGCAATTATTAAAACACCTAAGTAAGTGCAAACATCTTTCTTGTACGTGTACAGCAGGATTATGTGTAAATTATTACTTACCTTTGCCTTGCTTGGCCATTGTAATTTTGTCCTTTAATCAGTTGTGTGTTCGTTTCTATAACATCTCAGAATGTATAATAATATATATACACACACACACACTGAGTGAGTGTGAGTGTGAGTGTGAGTGTGTGAGTGTGTATATATATATATATATATGTATATATGTGTATATATATATGTATATATGTGTATATATATATATATGTATATATGTGTGTATATATATGTATATATGTGTATATATGTGTGTATATATATGAATATATGTGTATATATGTGTATATATATATGTATATATGTGTATATATATATATATATGTATATATGTGTGTATATATATGTATATATGTGTATATATATATATATATATATATATATATATATATATATATATATATATATATATATATATAGTACTATATAAACTGGTATACACAAACTAATACACTTCATGCTTCCTTGTGAAAGCACACTATTTTAATAATACAGGCCTAATGTTTGAGAAATATCCTAAGTATGAGACTCTAACAGTATTGTGCTTAAACAAATGTTTATTACTTAATTCAATCATGTTTCTCACCATTTAAATAGGTTTCATACAAGGTATACTTAATGCCATCAATGTTGTGTGTACTCCTGCAATATAAAAAAAAAAAAAAAATATTATATATAAATATATATATATTTTTATAAGAGATATATTTATATATATATATATATATATATATATATATATATATATATATATATATATATATATATATACACACGTATTTAAACTCATGCAGACAGGGAGTTAACCAGACTTTCACATACACACAGAAATGTAAGCGGGGAAAAAACATTTCTTTTTGCAGGTGTGTTTTTACTGATATGCCTGGCTAAGAAATATTTTCACACACTGGTCTTTGTTAGTTTTCAAAAAAACACTATGTGAACGCATTCACAGTCTAGGGATGTTTTTCACAAACGAGATAAAAGAAGGAGAAATGTTTCTCCCACAGTCCCATATCACGAACCACAACTGTTAACCCAATTAGACAACCAAATCCAATTGGCGTTTGAAATAAGGAGTCAAAGTAGTTACTTTTGTTGACCTTGACAAGGAAAAACAGGAGTTTGTTAGCCATTCAGCACATTCATTTTGATGAGCAAATAACACAGACCTGCACACAGCTTTTGTGCTACTCAGACATGGCTGATGAATTCGTTAACAATATTAATCCCCTTTTAGGGTATAAGTACATGATCTGTGAAGCCATCTTGAACAGTCGCGGACAGAAAGCAAGCACACGCCAAATCGATGATTTCATTCGAGCAAAATATCCTTATTACCAAGACCGTAAGCATGCACGGAATTTTAATTCCTCAATAAGATTCACTTTATCAAGTAATGACTTTTTTGAACGTGACCAGGATAAGCTACAACACACCTATGGTTTCTGGAAGATTGCCCCGGAAAAACAATTTATCCTGAAAGACGGCACTTATATTGTCGTGAAAGGCATATTTATTCCTAATGGCAATAGCAATGTATCCGCTACTACTGATCCGTTTGAATCGATACGTGCTGCAATATCTGCAGCCTCCATTCCTGAAACCCACATTGTACAAGAACAAAAGTACTATGATTATGTACCAAGCCTTTCAGCTGAAATTGCATTGGAATGGGAACCGGAAGAAATGAACCTACCTCCCGACCAATTATTTGAAGAAAGCAGTGGCGATTCCTATGAGCGCATCCTGGAGGAGATATGTGCCATACTGGATTCAGCGGTTGGGTTAAGCGTGGATGAAAATGGCTTGCATTTCTGGAGCGACCAGTTGCAGCCAGGCGAAGAGTTAATTCTAGAAGAATGGTAAATATAACAATCGTTATGCGTTGACTCTGCGTTTAAATTTTTTTTTTTTTTGTAACCACCATTTTCACTTTCAATGCGTGGATACAGCGTAACATTGCAGACTGCATAACATGTAGCGATCACAAACAAATTGTTTCCTAATACAATATAGTAGGACCTGAAAGAGTAGTACACATTGCTGACGGAATAAATATACGTACTTTCCTATCCCTTTAAACATATTAGCAACATTTTACCATTACTCTAACACATACCTGTTTTGTTATCATGCAACATCTACAACATTGAAAACCGGGTCCACCACGTATGACGTGGGACCCTTGTCATGGGCCAAGGCGTCCTTAAAAAGGATTAGTGATGTAAGTCCCGCCCCCAAGCGACGTGCGCGCCTCAAAGCCTATTGGCTGTCATGTTTTGTTATAGTAACGGTAACTGCAGTGTGTGATGCGTGCGGCTCAGTGTTTGTAGGCGTACCCTGGGCGTTAGCCGAATGTTAATTGAGTGGGAGGAGTGTTAGCGTGCGTTTCACGCTGGCTTAACATGACGTCACACGTATTGCATTTGCGCATTGTGTTATCGGCCGTGCTTTCTGTTCAAACACGTCTGTTTAAAAAGAATACAGATGTACTCGTTTAGAACGAATGTAGTTTCGTCTTCATTGTATTTGAAATAAAGATGTTATGTTTACTGGTATTTTCAACATGTATTGAACGCACAACGTACGCTTTGTTTTGCGCATGCGCTAACAGTTAGTGGAGCCAAGCGTGAAGTGCGTGCGCACACAAAGATGTGCGCGCACATCTTTCAGTATACAGGCAACGTTCACTTCTTATACATAGTTATGCCTGCTACAAATTTAAAGAAACATTACATACTGATGAACAGTTTTACTTCTAACATATAAGTGACTGACGTGTGTATCTACACAATCATATAGAGCTGCGTAACGCGTTGTCACGGATGCATATCTAGTAAGGTGCCATCTTTGACCATCATGTGTTTGCTGTATTTCAGAGATGTCGGGGAAGATACAATCGGATCAATGTATGATTTCAGAAGAGTCTACCTTTATATGAGATGATTGTGAGGAGGAGCCACCGACTACTATACTACATATGGAACTAATTTTATATTGCTTGCAGCGCTTATTAACAAACAATTAAAAATGTGATACCCTTATGCCTATATTGCATAAGCACTTAATTAACATAATGATGTTGCAAAAGAGTGCCTCGTGAATTTTTATTGAGTGTTCTTTAATGACTACTAACATTTTATGACATGGTGTGTTTTATATATAACAACCATTCCCACTCTGCTAACACATTTGTGTATTCTAATATGTAATGGAACGTATGACTGTCGAAACTATGTAACAATAATAATAATAATATGAGCATGTTCATGTATAGGGCTGCTAGTTGTACGCAGCGATTTACAGACACATGTTTCAGCCTGAGGTCCCTGGCCCGTGGAACGTACAAATGTTTTTTTGCCGCATGAGGCACAGGGAGATAAAGTGACTTGGCCAAGGTCACAAGGAGCCCACACTGGGAATTGAACCAGACTCCCCTGCTTCAAACTATCAGTGCCAGTGTGTGTCTTTACTCAGTGAGCCACTCCTTCTCCCAATGTAAAGGACACTTACAACCAAGTAGCCATTTATTTTTAAAATCTCTTGTTACATGGGTATGTAGATAAAATGGTTTGGGACTGTAGCAAATAATGTTACTGGCCAGATGTTATGGTCCCCTCCAATGCATGATGTTCTGAATATGACATCACCATCATGTTATGAAGTACGTTTCTGTGTATATTTCATTAACCTAACTAACTATAGTTTACTGTGTTTATTAATCGTTTAGAAATACATAGTATAGTCAATATGATGATATAAGCTACCATAATAAAGCTGGTGTTATCATTTGTCGGTGTTATACATGGATCCTACACCAATTGATAGAGACACAAACAGTTGTCTTAAAAAGTGTGTCTATGCTAGTGATGAATGTGCTCCCGTAAGTAAACAAATAAGTACAGTTATCCCCTTTTCTCCAACCACCTCTATATTACATTAATGGAAATTATAAGGAAACATACATAAAATGTGATGAAATGTGAGTAATCATTTTGTAATACAATGCACATGAAAGCTCAAGAGTAGCTAAATGCATATACATGATACAGAAAGTACATATATGTAACATTTGTGTTTAAACCAATATGTTGGGTTTTTAGTTCCAATAATTATAGGAAGATTGAGGTAGGCACATCTTATGAGAGATGTCAGCAAATATACATACCATGATCAGTCATACTGGAGATATACCTATAATGCAAAGGAACAATATATAAATTGCAAACATTGACATGCCATCTTCAGTACCGTAAACAACACAGCAAAGTGTGTATTTGGTGTTAAATGTACAACACCATGTATATTTCATGACATTCAAAATGTAAATCAGCCTGGTGTACACATCATCTGGATGTACATGTTACACTGCACCAATAACATTGTATGTAAGCATACTAGAAGCATGAATGATTATGGGCATAATATGTGTTTTGTCTTAGCATAAGGAATAACACAATGCTAAAATATTATTGCTTTGTTACCCAAGTTGTATTCACATACACACAACTAAAGTACAATTGAAGAGGGATTATATAACCTGTGCAACAATAACATACCGGTGCCACATCCCTTTGTTCACACAGCAGAGAAAAGAAAGGTGTGCAACCCATATTCATCTGTGTCCTAACAGAAGGTTATATAAAGAAACATTATTGTTAATATAACATAATTAAACTATAAAAGTAGTACTAGGAACATATGAGTTTGTACTTACAAGAAAAAAATGAATTGATGAGATTCTGTCGTGTCTGGCCACCACTGGCTGTTTGTTCATTTTCAGCAGCTACATGGGTGGGATGCTCGTCTACCAAAGCCTCAGCTAGGTCTGACTGTACATTGTGCCTGAGTGCAACATTGTGCAAAATGCAACAGGCAAGGATAATATCAGACACTTTTTGAGGCTTGTATAGAAGAGCCCCACCAGTTCTGTCCAGACACCTAAACCTGGTCTTGAGTAGGCCAAATGTCCTCTCTATAACAGATCTTGTAGATATATGGGCTGCATTGTACCTGTCCTCTGCTTCAGTTTGAGGGTTTAGCACCGGAGTCAAGAGCCACGGCCTAATTCCGTATCCTGAGTCACCTATAATGAATGGAGCACACATAAGCTGACATTAGTGATCAAATTGTACAATGCCAACATTCCTAAATCAACATGTGTTTTGTGTTAGAACATGTAATTATGTACTCACCCAGCAGCCAACCAGGTTCAAAATGTCCCTCTTCGAACGCATGGAAGACTGAAGAGTTCCTCAGGATAGAGGAATCGTGACTGGAACCAGGGAACTTGGGTACCACATGCATTATCCTCATCGTGGCATCACATACCACCTGTACATTGAGTGAATGGTAGTGCTTCCGATTGCGGTACACATGCTCACTCTGACTAGGTGCAATCAAAGCAACATGTGTGCAATCGATTGCACCCAGCACACATGGTATCCCTGCTATATTATAAAAGCCAGTCCTGACTTCCAGCCACTCTGTCGCCTCTGTAGGAAAATGAATATAATTCCTAGCGCGTCTATTGAGTGCATAGAGAAACTGGGTCAAGGCCCGCGAGAATGTAGATTGCGAGACCCCGCCCACTATGCCCACAGTTGTCTGGTATGACGCGGAAGCAAGATAATGTAATGAGCACAGCATTTTAACAAGCCCAGGGACTGCACGACCTCTGGCTGTGAAAAAATCTAAATCCCCCCTTATCTCCTCATAAAGAGCTAAGATTGCTGCTGAACTCAAACGATAGCGACTTACAATCTCCTCCTCACTCATCCCATCTAACAGGGTTCTCTCCCTGTACAGACGCGGACGAGGCACAAGTTGTCTCCTCTGTCTTCTCCTCTGATCTCCTGTCCCTCTACCTGTCCCTCGGCCTGTCCCTCTCCCTGTCCCTGTCGTATCCGCGTCACTGTCACTGTCCCTCGGTGTGTCCCTCCCTTGCCCTATATGATTGTCTTCATCATCAAGCATGTCATAGAAAAGAATGTTCCTCCGTCTCCTAAACATTCGCAACATTTTGAAATGAGTAGCTGTGAATGAGCAGGTAATGTGCGTCCTTTAAATAGGTATGTGATGATGTCAGGTGACATAGTAAAATGCAAGGTGTTACATTAACATAATAAAGTACTTCTGTGGCAAGCTGTGTGCACTTGTTGTTCTAAGTATTTGTTGTGTGTATTCTGCAGGGAATGATGATATTTGGCAATGATGTGACGTGAAGCTTTGTACAAAGATTGCTTGCAAATAAATAGTTGCATGTGCAATGCATGTAACACTTGTGAACGCAAGAGTCAGTCATGTAATGAGACAAAAAGGCTGAGATTGACGTGGGAAAAGTTTTGTGTAACATGTGTAATTATCCATGTTATTGTGACATGTTGGCAACAATGAATAGTCGTGTGCATATGCATGCATTTGTGTAAGGAGGATAGTTGGTATAGAATGAGTTTACAAGGTGTCCCAATGATGAATTACTGTACATGTGTGTATAAGTTAGGTTGAAGTGCTTGTAATGCAACGGTTACAATGTAAACATGCAATGTGATTGAGCGTCCAATAAGTGACGTCATGAAAATAGGGAGGACCCAAAAGTATATGTAAACATGAGAATACAGATGTACATGAACGTTTAAAGATGCGTGTCACATTACAAGCATTGTGTAATGTAAAGGAAGATGAATATACTGTGTATGTGTGACATGTGTGACATGTGTGACATCATGTAAATAATTGTCGCTGAGTTGAGTAAAATGTGTGATATGATGTGAGGTTCTCCTTTAAGAGTGTAGTATAGTATTTTCCCTTGCCACATCATCACATGATGAGTAATGTGACCCGCAAATGCTGAAAACATGTAAAAGTCGAATGTTATGCAAATAAGACACATCAGCTGTGACACAATGCAGGGAATGCCCCCACACTGTAATGCAAATCCCCCTTGTATTGTGAGCAATGAAACGTAAACAGTACTATACTGTTATACGTCCCCGCTCCATTGACTCCATTGATGTACAGAAGATTTTTTTTTTCTAAGTGCCGTTCCGGCAGCCTTAGCGATCGTTCTCCCGTCCAAAATGCCAACTTTAGTTGGCGGGAGAAATCGGCCATAACATCTCAATTTCGTAGTGCCGATCAGCCCCGATAAGCTGTTTTTTTTTGTTGAATCCAGCCGATTTAAAAAAGTGGCGATCAGTGTCGAAAACAGGCTTATCGGCAGGCGACTGGCCATAACCAAATAATCGGCTCCGAAACCTGGCGATATGAAGCACTTATCGGCGCTTACTGAATCTCAAACCCAATTTTGGCTATAACATGGCCATATTTCCCTTATCAACGCTTACTGCATGAGGCCCTTAATCTCTTACCACAGATTGTGCAGTGTGGTACTTAAAAAATATATATAAGAGTGGGGGAGCTCCGTCATATAAATAAACTCTCTTTAATATGGGAATACATATTAATATTATAGGGGGTTCCATAATGCAAGATTGGCATAAACAATTGCAGGACATTTACTCAATATTATAGCACAGATACTTTAATGGAATATAGACAACATGTCCATATCACAGACTAACTTAAAAAATACATACACATATATGAGGGTGTCTATAAATATAGATACAAGTTTATACAAATGGCATAAAATCCTAAACAATAAACCTAACCTAAGGGTGACAGGCAGTGTGTTACATCTTAGTCCTTATGTGGTTTATAATATGTTGTGGTTAATGACAGGCTAAACCATGCCAAACCACATGAAGATATTTAGGATTCCACTCCTGTTGAAAAATGAGCTCCCTTACTGTATATATATGGATACAAAAGTAGTGCAGACCAATTGATTTTACAAGTGTTTTATTGATTAATTAATTAAATACCAATTATGGAAGGTATATAGAGATAGTTGAGAGGAGGGGGCGGTACACTCCTGAGGAAGCCACACACCTTTACTGGCGAAACGCGTAGAGTGGTAGCCACCTTGAGAGGAGAGAGGAGAGATCTGGGAGCTGACACTCACACAGCCGCGACCGGAAGTGACGCATCGGAACTAAGCGGAAGTGACGCATCGGAGCAAGCAAGGCGGGACCATCGACCGGTGAGAGAGCTGGAGTCTAAGTCCTCTGCAGCACCTGTATACACCCAGCAAAGGGAGCCGAATAGCCCACACAAGAGGGTATCTACGAGGGGACTAGATCGGCGAGACAGCGATCACCAGCGGAGGTGAAAGGTCACAGAGAGCGGTGGTCAACACGCAGTCACACCGAAGGAGGCGGGTGAGCCTGGAGCTAACCATTTTCTCTCCTCAATCACAATCAGTGTGATACATGCCTTAACCACTTGTTTTTATTGTAAGTGTTCATTTTTACCCTATAAAGTCGAGTTTTTTATTGTTACTGGTCTGCACTATGGTATCATTTCTTTTACATATACACTGCCGACACACTTAATTGCAGTGCGGCCAGATCCGCAAGCCGGGAGATTTCCCGGCTTGCTAGTGGCCGCCCCTCGGCGTGCCGCGCATCATAGACGCGCGGTCACGCGTCTTCGGGAGCCTGCGCCCCCTGCACGCGCGTCCAGGGCTCCCCGAGGGAGCCCTGGTGTCCCGCGATGTGGGGGACGGCGGCAGGGGGTTCCGGGGGACCCGGCGGAAACGGCAGCGGTAGGGAGAGCGCCCCGATCGGAGGGCGCTCTTTCGCTGCTTCGGCGCGCGCCCGTCACCCTCGGGCGCGCGCCAGGCTACTGCTGCGGCCAAGAACGGGCAAATGCTCGAATAAACTTGGCCGCAGCAGTACACTGCTGCTGAGCTGAGAGTTGGAGATCCCACTACCTGGTTAAGAAATCCTCCTAGCAGAGACCATTGTGTGTCAAAACCGCTCGTTTTTGACTTACATCTTGTAAGTAGGCAACACATATGAGCCAAGACAGAACACAAATTCATACACCCTTTTAAAAACTGTCTGCACTTAGATTGTTTTTTGTTTTCTGTTCTATTTCCCTTTATGCTCCCCCTGGATTGCAGTTGGAGAGTGAAGATTTGTGGGACTAGTGAAACCAGTCCCCACCAGCTGGGTTTTGAGCAGGGGGTTTGAACTTATTTATATCGTTTTGCACGTTATTGAATCACGTCACAAAGTTTTATAATCATTTGATTTTATTATTAACTCACTGTATAACACAAGTGCACACTAATAGAGCTAGCGCCGTTTCTTTCACCTTCACTCAGCACTAATAGTAATTTTACCCATTACTATACTGCATGTTTTAGGGGGCGGGGTGGGGGATGTATTTATTTAAAAGTATTTATGTATTTGTAATTTATTTTTTGGTGCACAGATTTGGTACTGCAGGCAAGCAGGGGCACCGCCGGCCTATAGTATCATTCCTGTGCATAAACAAATAATAGATGTAAAATATGTTAGGGGTTGTTGGGGGCACAGGGGGTGGGTGTGTTGTGTATTGCAATGTTTATTGGGGGCAATTGTCCCCAATAAACATGCTGTTTTGCCTTAACCCATTCATTGCCTTAGCGGATAGCCGCTAAGGTAATGAAGTTGCATTAATGTATTTGTATTAATAGTGTAGTTGTGCAGGGGGTCTCAGGAGTAGAACCGTGTTGATTTTATGTCCGGGGACCCTTGGCTTCCCGAGATACAGGCCCCATTACGGGGTGCCGGTATAAATTCCCCTCAATAAATTTACAGTTTTACACTATGGGGCGTGCGCTCTCTCCTCTCTCTTCTCTGCAGATTCCCTATGGACGTGGTTAGTCCTTTTGAGAGCAGCCGGAGACCCCTTGCATCAGCATCCATCTATACCATTGGACTATACATTTGAGGACTGGTTTTTACCCTCTTTTTTGCATTTTTGCTATTTTGTTATCTATTATATATATTTTTGTATTTTCAGTTTTATTATTTAATTGTTATTTTATATATATATTTTTTTATATATATATATTTTTCATATTGATTGTATGATATTGTACTTGTATTACTATATTCATGCTCTTTCTTGTAATTGTTATACAGCATCTAGTTAGGTAATTTGCCATTACATAATTAGTATAGTCCACATTTACTTCTATTTAGATTTATTCGAGTTCACTTACACTGTAATATATTTATAGACTTACCTATACCTATCCTGAGCAGGCGCTGCTTTTGTCCTTGTTTGTCATATATATATATATATATATATATATATATATATATATATATATATATATATATATATATATATATATATATATAAAAATAATGATAGGATTTATTCAATGAAAAAACACATGGATTATACAATATCATATATATATATATATATATATATATATATATATATATATATATATATATATATATATATATATATATATATATATGTGATATTGTATAATCCATGTGTTTTTTCATTGAATAAATCCTATCATTATTTATTATTGCTAGAGTGCTTTTGGTGGGATTCTTTTTCTTTTTTCTCTCATTAACTATTTGGTCCCCAGCACCGTCATCAGGTCATTATAATTATTTATTTGATCTTACTTTTTGATTATAGCAATTTAAAGTTATTTCGTCTAGTTAGTTGCAGGCTTATCTGTGCGTTTTGTTTATATCAGCCCAGCTGCTGGGTTTCTTTAGCCTAGCACAACTAGAGTTTTTATACTACTCTGATTTATTCTATGGATTTTTCTAGCTGCGAGCAGCGGTGTATTCTTAATGCCGATTACATTTTTTCATTAGACGCTGTAATTGATAACAGTGACGAAACCTTGTCGTCTGCCCCACCAGGTGATTTACTCAAATCTCTCAAATTTCTTTTAGAAAAGAGAGCTAAAACCTAGTGGAACAGAATTTCTTTATTGCCCTATTCAGAGTTACACTTAATTCCAAGAGGTCTGAGGATTCAGGTCTTCCCGTCTTTTGAATTTGGCGATTCCGCTTTGAAACTGAGATGGGAAGAAACTTTGAACCAGTGCTCAGCTGAGATGATGCAGATCTTGATACTGTAGCTAATGATAGTACCACTCTACAATTATTGACAAATCAAATTGATACTATATATATATATATATATATATATATATATATATATATATATATATATATATATATATATATGCATGATTAACCAATATACAAATAAATGGTAAAGGATATACATGCACAAATAAAAATATCACATTTCCAAATGACAACATCGCGGCCAAATTACAAAAAAAGCACAATGCAAAATAAAATAAATCTCATAAGAACACACAGCAAGCACATATCCAATTCAATATATAACAAATGGCAATAAAAACATTGACTTTAACAATGTGTACATGATGCAAAAAATCTGTGCATCATGTACACTATGCCAAGCAATGCTCAAAATCAAAAAACTATTCCAAACAATCATTAAATAAAAACAAAGCAAGTAAACATGAATAAATTACCATCAAGCAATTAATCCAATCTCAAATCAATTACAACCAAATCCAAATCAATTACACAATTCACTAATCAAATCCAATCTGAATGGCTGTGCTTCATTTGCCTTTAAGATGACGTCATCAAAAGCAAGATGGCCACCGTCACATGGTACTGGAGCCAATCAGAGCGTGGGAAATACATCCCCATTCTGATTGGCTCAAGTACCATGTGACAGGCTTTGGATGATGATGCACATCCTTTCTCCCCCAAGCCTCTGTCACATGGTCTACTACAGCCAATCAGAAGTGGGATGTAGTTCCCATGCTCTGATTGGGTCCAGTACCATGACAGTTAGCACTCAGGGATAGTTTCAAAACGATCCCAACGATCCCTGACGAAGTAGTTTGGTCTACGAAACATGTAGGATCATTGTTGCTATTTGTTTTTAAACTATCCCAGAGTGCTAACTGTCAGAGTGATCCTGCTCCGGTAACCCACGGGACTCCGCCTAATATCACGGTGGCCGCCGCTGTTCTACGGTGTGCTTCAGTGACATCATCATTCCTTGTGTGGTATCAGCAGCCTTGGATTATCATACTTTAGGCTAGGACAGCCGGAGCCTGACAGTGCGGGAAGTGTTTGCTCAAGTTTTACCTTACATGCTACCCCTTGTGTGTGGACATTGCTTTAAGTACAAAATACTTACCAGGACAGTGCAGCAGCAGATGAGAGATGCCTCTATTCGGAACAGAGGCTGCAGTCTGTGTTGAGTTCCTGAAGCAAGCTACCTGCATTCTTGAGTGGTAGCATGTGCCCTAAACATGCCCTGCTTATTTGACTAAACATTTTTGTACGTGCAATTCTTATCACTTTCGTATATACACTTTTAAATACTTATTAACCCTATGAAACCGTGCGCAGTGTTTCTTTTTTGCTTATATGTTCACCTGTGTAATGTTGAGCCATTCATTGTGACCAGTTGCAGACTCTCACTTTTGTGATATAAGGTTTTTGTATTTATTTTAATATCACTTTTCATTTGTCATGTGTTATTAAGTTAATTCCTTTATCACTTTTAGTGCACTGTCACAAATTATTGTTTTAGTTTCATTTATATATATATTCTTGGCACTTTTCATGTATTCAGTGCGCAGTTTATTTTTTGTTTGTTCAAAATGTTATTTTAACCTACTGTTCCTGTATCCTATCTGGTGCTTAGGGAGAGATGGAGGGTTCCGACCAGCCAGCTGGAATTCATCTGATATCAACACATCCTGAGTGTTTACACCTATGCCCGTTTATATTCTTTACCATGTGAGTTCTGGTATCACTGGATTTCTCAGTCTCATCTTGTAACAATGTGCTCACCACAAACAAGTTGTGAACGCGAGGCCGAGGTGGGGATTTGATAAACGCCAACCCACAGCCGTGAGGATGCATCTGGAGTGTAGATAGGGCAAGGTAGCTGGGTCGGGGTAGGAGAGGTCAGGATGGTCAGTGATACTTGCCGAGGTCTGGATTGGAGAGGTACGGACTGTTGCAGGTGCGGATCGTCGTGGGTAAGCCGGAGTCAGGAGCGGAGAAGTATGGAATCCAAAAAACAAACAAGGTCAGGCAACACAGAACAAGACAGGCAAGGCTCAGACAGGAGGCAGAACTGCAGTGAACACAGCGTACATAAACAAGGTTATGCTCAGCCGATGTGCCAGAGTGAAGGCTGAGCATATATAGGGAGAACAGTCCAAAGAGGAGGGAGCAAACTCCCTAGTAAGCATGGCTGTGATTGGCTGCTGGAAAACACAGGTGAATCCTATAGTGCAGCAGAATGAGATTGACTTTGCGCACATGCGCGGGTGTGCGCTGTGTGACGGTGACATCACCGCATGAGTGAAGCCTGGAGGCGGGGCCAGTGGAATTAGAAGCCGAGTGAGATCCACGCGCGCCCCTAGGAGGTACTCTAGCAATGATTGATCCGTGAGATGTGCTGCAGGAGGCAGTAGATGCAGGTCACCCGATCGTGGGTGTAGGTGAGTACAGAGCGCGCCAAGAGGGGTACAGATGATGGATCCTTACAGATCTATACTATTGTTTTGCACTATTTCACCATGTTTTTCTTTTTTTCCATTGATTCTACGCTCCCAAATACCAAGAAGATCTTCAATTGGGTTCACCTGACCAGTTAACTAAACTTGCTAGGTGAAAAAACAAACAAACAACTATCTGCAGTTCTGATACTGGTAGTTTGCCTGTCGCTGCAATTAATGTACTTACTGTCCCAGTAAAGATAGTATGCATGATATGTTTTATGTGGAATACCTCTCTGATCCAGCAGAGAGGGAAGGGACAAGTCTAAGAAAGCAGGGTAACCAAACAGGAATAACCTGTTGTAGCAGCTAAGAATAGAGCTTATAACAGTAACAGGCTGGACAGTAAATCCTGGAAAACCAGAGCAGCTAGTCCTGGGGGCCAGAAAAGATCTTCTGCATAGAAGCAATCGGGACATGACAGCTGGTGGTGCACCCTCTCAAATTTGATACTTAGAAAAATGATTTTATAATAAATACCATTATGATCTTTCTCTACATTTTCACATCTGTCATATTTACAAAATAAGGAATGTACTGCTGCGGCCAGCTTCAATCTAACAAATGCCCGTAACTTTCCAGGGATTTTTTTGGCTGGCACCGAACTTGGCCTCGCTCAGTCGCATCTTCCCCTCCCCTCGCGACCCCCTGGCTGCTTGGCTGCTCCGCCTCTGCTTCGGCAGCTTCGCGCGTCTTCCTGTCCCCTCGCAAACCCCTGGCTACCTCTGCTCCGCCTCTTCCCGCATCTTCCCTCCATTCCCCTGTCCCCTTACCCGGGGATGCCGGCGGAACGTGTGACCGGCGCCACAGTGACGCGCGTCACGCGTCACCAGTTGCGTGTAACCAGCCGGGTCTGCCCGGAGTCTGCCCGCACATTGCGGTGGCTGCCGCAGAAGACTCAGATCGGCCGCCACTGTAAGACTTTTGTCAATTACTTTTATTTTATTTCTGCACATGTGCAAAACTGGCATAAAACAATGATACATTCCTCCCTTTTTCTTCATTAGCTTAATTGAACTTTGAAATGTCAAACATTTGAATGGAATAAGATATCTCTAGAGGAAAATGAAGGTGAACTGAGCACATCAGTCATAGAACAACAGGCTTGAGGCAATATATTGTTTGAATAAAGGCTGAAGCTAATCATCATACAGTACATGCAAAATGGTTCTTGTTTTAAAAACCTGTGTAGCCCTGTTTCCTATTGAACACAGTACGCTACAAATGCTGTGTAACCTGTTGGCTCGCAGGGACTGAGTCTCCTCCACGGAGAGCCTGGGGCAGCATGTATGAATACGGATAACCTCTTACTTGGTGCAGCGCCTCCACCTGCGATGGCTCCCAGCAGAGTGGAAGTTATTCCTCGCAGGACAATAATATATAACACACAGCATATAAAAGTAACCAATGACTTTACTAACGCAACCATAACCTTGCATATCTTCAACAGGTGTCCCTCCGTAGAGGAGACACTATACTACTGCGTCTCGCAGGATGCGACCCCTTTACCGTGTACCCACACCGTGTCCAGTTCCCACACTCAATATTGCCCCACCCCCAAAGTGAGGTATATGTGTGTGACTGCGCAGCCACTATGTTCGGATATGGATATATGTATATAGTTGGTGCACTTGATGATGTTACCTGCCGAGCGCTCCAGCGCTCGGGCCTGCCAAAGAACTTCACAAAGGATCAGACGACAAATGACTTCCAGGAATACCTTCCGGGGCGATCCCACCCGGTTGACTGCTACTGTGTGGCCGAGGTCTGAGCCCAGACCTCTGGGATGATAGTGCAACAGTCTCTGAATGTACAACTCTCCTGCTGGTGCTAAGGGGCTATGTACTATCTGATGGCCAGTGCCTACTTCCGCTTCACTCTACGGGGACTCAGGGCCAGACTGGGCCGGGGTATGTGGCCTAGTGTAGTGGCTGTTGGCCTCCCTACATGTAGCGCTCCTCTTCCTTCCTCCTCCCGCTCGGTTCTGCCCGGCGTGCTCCCCTGCGCAACCTTCTAAACCTTCCTCCCACTGTTCTAGCCGTCCTATACTGTAGGCTCCCTAGCGTCACCTGGTCTCGCTATGGCTGCTGGGACTTGTAGTCCCATACACTCCACCCAATAGGATCAGCTCCTCTTTCGCGGGCTCTTGCAACCTTCTACTGCGCACGCGCGACCTCTGCTCCCTCACCACCTCCACGGCTCACCACGCATGCGCGAACACCAACATGGCAGTGCCCTATACTCAGGTCACTGCGGAGCCTGCGATGTACCAAAGCACTCCCTACACAATGCAAACTTCCTATGCTTCCCCGCATACGCAGATAAGGGTAAGCCTGGGGAACCTGGCTACATCTGACAGAAAGAAAGTAATAACAAATGTCATACCGAAACAATTGTTGAATATGAAGTGCACTTTCCCCCACCCCCTGGGAGATATGACAGCTACCGTGTATGTGCTGCTTTACCTGCAGCAAACAGGAGGCCTGAACATCTGCTGCTTGAAGCCTGGGGTGTATCTTGAGTAGGTAATCAGTAGCGCCTCCACCTGTACGAGATCCTACTATGTGGGATAACACCGTTACAGGAACCCCATACAATAAAACACACGCTGGTACGTATAATAATTTTACAACATGCGAAATAATACTGAACATATATATATACACAGCTCCCCACACCCGGTCATGCATGACTGTCCCTCCAGTAACCACCAAACCGGTGTACACACACTGGTGATATAGTACCACAAAGTCTTGAGGGGCCCTCGGGCACTCAACCACCCATGTGTCCATGAGTAGCAACTCCCGCCTAATTGTGCGATACAGCGCTGCCCCCACTAATGTGTTATAGTTATTACACTTGTAGTACCTGCCGGGTGTTCTGACACCCGGTAATGCCACACTGAAGGATTGGATCCAGCGACGGCGGTGGTCAGTGACAACATCCGCCTCCACATGGGATGACTTTCCATGATGTCCCTATCTAAGGGCAAGTCACTAGCGCAGCCAGAATCTATGTGGGAGTCGGGGCCTAGCTGGAGCCTAAGGGGTCTCTGGCCTAGTGCAGGGGTCACAAACACCTTGCACATTCACACCCTACCTTCCTCGTCCCAGCTCTGACTAGCATGGTCTCTAGCGCACACAAATAATCTATCCCTCGAGCAGGGGATCCTCCTAGCCATATTTGCTCATCTGTGGCACCCCTATGTGTTATGGGGCTTGTAGTCCCCATGGAGCCCTAACAAGTCCTCTGCACATGCGTGGTCTCCCTACACATGCGCGTGCACTTCAAGATGGTGGTGCCCTGCGAAGGAGCCGCTGGGAACATCCAGCGATGCAGTTGCCTGCCTTACTGCCCGCACCGCTCAGCAACCTCCCCCACTGTAGCAGAGGTAAGCGGGATCCAGGGGCGGACATTGTTATAAATAAAATAATTAAAATAACAATAACTGCAAAAACACACACGCCCGTACTAAGATCATAGTTCCTGAAATGTTCTGGTAATAATATTGGGAAGCATGTTCAGGAAACCCAGAGTGAAAACTTTGTTTGGGTTTCCTTGAATTCACACGCCAATTCAGACAATGTATAGTATTTAAAAAAAACAAAACAAAAAAAAACATACAAAACACAAGATAGGTCTTGTTAAATGATTTTCTTATAGTACATAATGAACAGAAGCAATGTGCCAACCTTTACATTGTTACATTATGTTTTTGTAATTAAAATGTACTATAAATGCATCTTCTTTGAACAAGCCATGGGTGCAATATACAGTACTGTAAAAAGCATACTTCACATTTTCCTCTAATTGTGCTTTAGATAGCGGTGCGCAGACTGGGGGGTGCGACCCCTGGGGGGGGCGCAAGATTGTTTAGGGGGGCGCAGTCGGCGGGGGTGATTTTGCCAGAAGCAGAGAAAAAAGCAGTCGCTAGCTGCAATTTCTACTTCAGCCATTAGGTAGCACTGTGCTGCACAGTTCATGCAGCACAGGCTTTGCCTTGCTGAACGCAGCGGGATAAGGTGAGTGTGTGTGTAAGTGTATGTGAGAGAGTGTGTGTGTGTGAGAGTGAGAGAATGTGTGTGTGTGTGTGTGTGTGTGTGTGATTGTGTGTGAGAGTGTGTGAGAGTGTGTGAGTGTGTGTGAGTGTGTGTGAGTGTGTGAGAGTGTGTGAAAGTGTGTGAGAGTGTGTGAGAGTGTGTGAGAGTGTGTGAGAGTGTGTGTGTCATGGAGTGGGGGGTCAATGAGAGACATGGAGAGGTGGGAGGGGGGTCAAAGGGAGAGATGGGAGGTGGGTTAAAGAGAGACATGGAGAGGTGGGAGGTGAATGAAAGAGAGATGGAGAGGTGGGTGAAAGAGAGACATGGGAGGTGGGTGAAAGAGAGACGTGGAGAGGTGGGTGAAAGAGAGACATGGAGAGGTGGGTGAAAGAGAGACATGGAGAGATGGGTGAAAGAGAGACACAGAGAGTTGGGTGAAAGAGAGACACGTTGAGGTGGGAGGGGGTGAAAGTGCGACATGGGGGTGAGAGACATATTGTGGGGAGCGGGAGATAAAGACACTGGGGGGAAGGGGAGACACCCTGGTGGAAGGTGAGAGAAACACTTGGGGGAAGGGTGAGACACACACACACAGCTAGTGCTGGATGGAGATGGAGAGAGACACACACACACACTGGGGGGAGGGAAAGAGAGAGACAATGGGGGAGAACGAGAGAGACACTGGTGGGAGGAAGAGACACACAATGGCTGGAGTGAGAGAGATAGGGAGGGAGAAAGATAGACACACTGGGTGGAGGGAGAGAGAGAGTGGGGGGAGGGAGAGACACTGAGGGGAGGGATAGAGAGACACTGGAGAGGGAGTGAGAAACACTGGGAGAGGGAGAGACTGGGGGAGAGGAGAGTAAGACTGTGGAAGAGGGGAGACAGGACCTGATGTGACGGGGAGAGAGAGATTAATAATAAAGCATAAATGGGGATGCTATTAGACAAATATCATAATATTTATTTTTAAGTGATGTAATTGGTGTTATAAATACTTTTTATGATGTGTCCCGGTTTTCACTTTTGAAAGTCTGGTCACCCTAGCTGGCGGCTAACATTATGGTGCATGCGGGGGCTGCGGAGGTATGGCGGCTGAAGAGAAATGGTTCCAAAGAGGCCAGGGGAGGAGCACGTCCCAGCGCAGTGACATGAAACGTGCTGCAGGTCTGGCCGGCACCGTGGAGTGATTGATGTTCCAGCTGCAGCTGCACACTTTGTTGTGGAGGGGGGGGCGGGAAATTCTGGTGGGGAGGAGGTGTTCCCCTTTCAGACTAATGAGCTGCACACCCTGAGGCACAGGGAGATAAAGTGACTTGCCCAAGGTCACAATGAGCTGACACCGGGAATTGAACCAGGTTCCCCTGCTTCAATCTCAGTGCAACAGTCTGTGTCTTTACTCACTGAGACGCTCCTTATCTTCATTAAATACATAAGTTACATAATAAAGATTATTTTGCTTTTTGTTAAGATTTTTTTTATTGTGAGTGGAAGGAGCAGGAGGTATTGTGAGATTGAGGAGGGATTTTTCTGGCGGCTCCTCTTTCCTCCTGCCAGAGGAAACATCCTCTTGGTCGTAGAATTCTTTAGGTTACTTCACCATGGTACTGTGTGTGACACTGTGGTGGTCCACTGTGTCCTTTGTGGTGGAGATGATGCAACCTGGGGAAGACTGTTCTGCAGCAATATCTGCTGAGCAATCATCATGACCTCTGTGAGACGTGCCGCCGGTGGAACTCTGCATCCTCATCTATCTTCAGACATGATAAAACTACTTCAGGTCATCGTAGGAGAGCCACCACCACCCTCCTTTATGGCACACCTGGCTCAGGGTGGGTCCCTTTTTAAAGTTTTGCTTCTAGCTTGAGCCCTACAGGAATTGACTCTTATTTCTCTGAAAACAAACTCCCAACCTTTGGAACCTCCTGTTTTTCCACCATTTTCACCCCCACCCCAGAGATAATGGGGACAGGTAGTGTGAGCGATACATAGGCTTCATAGTGGGACAGGTTACTGTGCAAATGAATGCCTGTTTTTCCCTTAGATGGCATTCTGTGAGGGCGCAATGCATATACAGATGGCACATTCTTAGTAGCGTTGAGGTATAGTGGCGAGAAAAGGTTTGTGAACTGCAATGATTATTATGGAAACTCCATAGTTTTAAAATGATAACTTCCTGACTTTAAACCAGCTCCTGCTTTTGTTGGAAGTCTGCAATAAATAGCTGATTAACATATTTTGGAGTTTGCCTGGGGTAATTTTTGGATGTCACTGGCTGTGCTCTGACTGCTGCTACACCTTTCTGGACTGATTTAAAACCAGCCTTTTCTTAATTATGCAATAGGATTTTATTAACAAATTCCATGTCTTTTGAAACAAAATGATGTATGAATAAGACAAACAATCAGAAATTAAGAGTCAGTGTATATGAGCTAAATTAAAAGGGATAATAAGAATCATGTGATTAAATAATCAGGTAGAACTTCAGGTGTTAGTTTTGGAGGCTCCACCTATATAAAGATCAGCAACTTTGTGAGTTTTGTCTTCACCATACAGGTCTGTGGAAACACATCATGTCACAATCTAAATAGGTCTCAAAGAATCTCAGAAATGTAGTTATTGATCATCAGTCTAGAAATGGTTACAAAACCATTTCTAAGGATTTGGGGCTCCCCAATCCACTGTCAGACAGATAGTTTACAAATGGTGAAAGTTCAAGATCACAGTCAATCTACCTAGGAGCAGTCATCCTACCAAATCTCCCCAAGAACAAACCGGCAAATCATCCAGGAAGTCACAAAGAACCCCAGAGTAACATCCAAGGATCTGAAAACCATTCTCAACCTTGGCTAATGTGTGTGTTGATTACTCAACTATAAATAAAGACTTAACAATAATGTTCATGGAAGGATAGCCAGGAGGAAACCCTTGCTCTCTTAAAATAACATTGCTGCAATCTGAAGTTCACCAAAGAGCACATAGATGACCCAGAAGACTTTTGTAACAATGTTCTCAGGGCAGACGAGTCAAAGGTAGAACTTCTTGGCCTCAATGAGAAATGTTATGTTTGAAGGAAACCAAAAGTGTGTTCAATCAGAAGAACCTCATCCCAACTGCTATGCATGGTGGTGGGAGTGTGATGTTTGGGAGTGCTTTTCTTCCTCAGGACCTGGGTGGCTTGCCATCATTTGAACTACCATGAATTCTACATTGTATCAGAAGATTCCAAACCTGGCATGTGAATACAGTATATCGCAATGGAATATCACCAAACATTATGAACAGTGCGGTCCCTATGTTAGGACGGCTCAGTATAATGTTGTTCAGTGGTTAGACTCTCCCATGGGACACAACAGAAAAATAAGAGAATGGTTTGATATAGTCGAGACGCCAGTCTGGACTAGGTAATTAATTATTTGTGGAAGAAATTCCTATGAAGAGACATAGGTATAGGAAAAAGAAGGCCCCTAGTATAGCACTCCCAACTAATGTTTTGATGTGTTAATTAAAATAAAACCTTTATTCTTATCCTCACCTGGTCCTGACAGGACACTAGGTGAGCCTATACATGTTCTAACAGGAATATACATCACAGACCGTCATATCAACTAGATATTAATCCTAGAGTGATTAGTTAAGATAGTAATTTTTTGAGGATTTGGTGTTGTGTAGTCCACTATAATTTTATAATTATCATACCAATAAAGGTTTTATTTTAATTAACACATCATAACATTAGTTTTAAGTGCTATACTAGGGGCCTTCTTTTTCCTATACCTATGTCTCTTCAAAGGAATTTCTTCCATTTATTATTATAGTCCCAGCACCCCAACTTCATCCTAAACAGTAGCTAGAGTGTTCCCTACGCCCCTTCCCCTCCTTCCCCCTCTCCATTATCTAATAAATTATTTGTGAAATATATGCTCTTCATTCCATTATGAAAAATATCGGAACTTGATGTATTTCAGTTTTTAACTAAAAATTACAATAGTTGTTATGCTTGTTTTTGATCAGATCCGATGCTTTTAACGGATACTATAACAAAGTGCTTTATTATTATTATTATTATTATTATTATTTTTATTATTATTTTGGTCAGTATAATGTTTTTCATGATAAAAATAAGGCTCTTTTTTTGCGCTAATACCACATTTTAAAATTGCCTCATCAAACACACACATACAATATTAAGCAAAGTTACTGTAATCTCTCCAAGATACATAACATACTTTAATGTACTGTATGCAGTATTTTTCTTTTATTTATCAGTTTTGCATAGATTACAGTAAAATGGTGTTTACATGCCAACAATTTACAACAGCAGTTGATTTATTTTAGGATGTGTATGATTTTGTTGTATGAGGTGGTTAGCCTTTTCCCTTGAAGGTTTCAGAGAGTCCTTACATATTACTATTGGTTAACATTGAAAAATGTTGCTGTGCTGATAATAAGGCGGTTGAGAGAAAGGATCAGTGACAGAGGGAAAACGAGGCGCTAAGCAAAAGATTAAGGTCACAAATGGTAAGAGTCCCTCCTAGGGCCAAATTAAATGCATTTCTAAAACAATATACAGCATACAATACTGCACTGAAATACTTTATTTTACAATAAATAAAACTCTACAAACTGCAGGAAGTGATTTCACTTGCTTCCCACAGCACACAAAGTGTTATTGGGTTGACAAGTCTAAGACACCTGAGGAATTGGGAATGGTGTCAGATGCAAAAGGATCAGAAGTTTAACCCACACAATCTCTGTTATTCAGAACAACAGCTCTAGCAGTGTGAGCTAAACCAACTGATGGGTTGCAGTGCATAATGTCTACTAACAGGATACCTCTAGGGATATCTATTTTGTGGATTGTACTCTAAGGGGTATTTAACCCACTTTGAGTATTTAGGAGTAAACCGCATCTAAAGGATTGCCTTTTCTCTCTCTACATATTCTAATAGAGATTAAATAAAACACATTTTCTGACACATGATTAAAAACAAGGTGAGGACAGCCGTGACAGTGGTGCTAGCCATCAGCTGGTGTTGCTCACACCGCTAGAGCTGTGGCCTAGGAAAGCAGAGGTTGTGAGTTCGAGTCCTGTTGCATCTGTCACCATTCTAGTTATTCGTTTGGTACCTTAGGCTTGTTATCAACTCTATATAGTTGGTATGGAAACCTTTTAGGAAGTTTGAGGCGGGACTCATTTAAATATGTTTGTATAGCTATTAGCATATCTCCCTGCCAGGTACCTCAGGTGTGCTTCTTTTTCAGCATAGGCATGTCTCCCTAATTTGTTTGAGGGGATACTGGCAACTGCTTCTAAAATGAGAACTGTCCCTCTGTCCCTCCGTCCCTCCGTCCCTCCGTCCCTCCGTCCCTCCGTCCCTCCGTCCCTCCGTCCCTCCGTCCCTCCGTCCCTCCCTTTCCCTTCCTCCCTCCCTCTCCCTCCCTCTCCCCCTCCAAATGGATTAAAAATCCCCTAATTTGATTGAGGGGATATATACACCTGCAACTGCTTCTAAAATGACAACTCCCTCTCTCCCTATCCCTCTTTTTCCCTCTCTCTCCCTCTCTCTCCCTCTCTCTCCCTTTCTCCCCTCTCTCTTCCCCTCTCTCTTTCCCTCTCTCTCCCACCAAATGGACTAAAATTCTATTTGCTGATTTTCAAAAATTCACCCAAGAATAGATTGTTCTTTGCCTCTGAAAAAAAAAAATCTGAAATTGCAGAATGCCCTTGTGGATAGTGATCTGCAGAAATCCGTAGATTTTGTCTCCATTTGTCCCTCCCCCTAGTTTGGCAAAGGTCTTGGTTGTCAGGGTATCAATGTGCATCCCGAATGTTAAGTGGGAGTCAAACCATATGCCCATGTATTTAAAACTAGCGACAGGGGTTAGGGTGGTGTTAGCGTTGGTTCTAATCTGGAGCTCAGTCGCTGGAAGCTTTAAAAATTTAGTCTTGGTCCCAAATACCATTGTTACAGTCTTGTCAGTGTTTAAAAACAGTTTGTTTTGGGAAATCCAGTTTTCGAGTCTCAGAAAGCCAGACTGAAGTATGTGTTGAAGGTCAGAGAGGCTATGGCTGTGTGCATATAGGATTGTGTCATCTGCATACATGTGTATTGAGGCTTCCTGACAAGCTGTGGGAAGTTCATTGATGAACACTGAGAAGAGTAGGGGCCCAGAACAGAGCCTTGCGGGACACCACAGGTGATATCCAGGGGTTGGAGTTAGAGCCTGAGATGGACACATGTTGGGATCTACATGATAGGTAGGACTGAAACCAATTTAAAGCATGCTTCCCTATTCCAGCACTCTTGAGTTTGTTAAGCAGGATAGCATGATCAACAGTATCAAAAGCCTTTGCAAAATCTAGGAATACTGCATCAGTGAGTTGTCCCCGTTCCATTTCACACTGGATTTCATTGCAAACTTTTAGCAGGGTAGTTACGGTGGAGTGTTTGGTGCGAAAGTCAGATTGGAATTGGCTAGGGAAATTTGTCTTGGTATAGTAATCGCTTAATTGGGAGTGGACACATTTTTCCATTACGTTGGATAGAATTGGGAGAAGTGAGATTGGCCTGTAGTTTGAGACAGTGTTTTTGTCCCCACTTTTGAAGATTGGGACAACTCTGGCAGTTTTCCAGGTCTTAGGGATATGGCCTGCAGACAGGATAGAGTTGACTATGGAAGCAATTGGTTTGGCAATGGCTGGGGCACCAAGTCGTAGGAACCTAGATTGTATTAAGTCAGGTCCACATTGGCTGCTTAGTTTTAATTTGAGGAGCGCTTGTGTAATCTCCTCTTCGGATACTGGGCCAAATTGAAAATTGTGGGCAGTTTGGAAGGGGGTGGGGCTATGTGGGTTCTCCCAGGATGAGATTCAGGTTTGTGGTTTGGGCTGCGTTTCGCTAATAAGTTAGTGGCACACCCCACAAAGTAATCATTGAATGCATTTGCAATGTCAGTGGGGTTTGTCAGAGTAATATCCCCCTTAGTGATATTACTTGGTTGTTGATGGTTATAAGGCCGGAATATATTGTTGATAACCTTCCAGAGGTTAGCTGGGTTTGATGTATTCTGGTGGAGATTGTCAGAGTAATATTGTGCTTTTGCGTGTCTTGTTTGCTTTGTGCACATGTTCTGCAGGCATCTGTATTGATTGAGATCCTTGCTAGTGTCAGTTACTTTGTAGCTTTTCCACAAGGTATCCCTGAACTGGTAGAGTGCTATCATAAGTGAAACGCATTGAAAAATATATAATAACAATAATAATGTGAAACTGGACTGCATGGAGGAGAGAATGTGGGGTATGAATGAACTTTAATATATTAGAAGAGCATCAGCAAGATATGAAGCATTTTTTCAAAGACTGATAAATGCTGGACAAGAGAGTGGGAGGCCAAGTGAAAATATGAGTTATTTTCCACAGCGTTGGAGGCTAATATAGTAAAAGTAAAGACGTGTTGGAATCTAATACTGAACATTAGATCAATTTATAACTGTTTGTGATAGACACAAGGGTATCCTAAAAACATAATATGAAAAAGAGAGCTGCGGATCTAATGGAGTATGATTTTAACAACAGTGGTAAATTAAGTTGTTGTTTTCTGCTGGTATAATCTAATTATAAGTTTATAATTCTCCCCCCTTATGCTGAATCGTAAAAGCTGTAGTCCTATTGCATAGATTTCCTTTGCGCGTTATCATAAAAGCGGTAATCCTTGTTAGTTAACTGGAGCTGCAATACAATAGATTGACATGCCTCAAGCACAAGATTTACTAGTCAGTGTTCTAGACCTTGTCATACTGCATGTCATGTAATTTCCAGACAGCGTGTTTGTTATTGCAGGTGCCCCAATGCATATTAATATAATGTGTGTCTTGTTCATTCCCGTTGCAGAGGTATTTTACTATTTATGAATTTATTGTGAAAATGTTTTAGACAATATATTTTAAACCTTTTAAACATTTGTAGTAATGAAAAATATGTATTCCCAGAAGTCAAAAAAACAATGTAAACAATATAATTTCCCCTTGGCCCCAAAGAAGAATTGAAAAGGCATTGCAATGTTGCACTCTGTTTAGAATTGATCAGATCATATTTAAACAGATAACCACAAACCCCACAAAACATTATCCATAGCAAAACATCTCTCTGGAAATGGTAGTTATTTTTATGGTAGTTTATGAAAAGCAAGGAGCTCTCAATTCTAAATTCTTCAAATTCTACAATGTTGGAGGTTGCAGAATTGACAGAACTAAAAGCCTCACCTGAAACAATTTTAGTTTCAGTGTATCTTTATAGCTCACAAGAGCTGATTCCATTGCCAGAACCTGTTATGGTGCACATTATCTGGGTGAAAAGTGCATTTCAGAACATGTGAAAATAATAACAGCTGCTGTTTCTGTGTACCTATCTTATACTAATCATTGCATATGTGCTACTTACTGCCATTTGCTCAGTGATGCTTACATGGAAAGCTGCCATATCATTATAAAATCTGCTAAACGAAACATAAACCAGAATAAAATATTATGCAAAGCACCCAAATGACCTAGAGAATCTCCTATCCATTGTTGTACAGTACATCCCAACTTGCAACTCACAAACATGCTGTTACCTTTTTATAACAAATGGTAATGTCTCCTCTTCGCTCAGCTGTCATGTTATGAAACCTTAAGAACATACAGACCTTCTCTACTATGTTAATAATGTGTACTTATTCATTTTTACTAAGTAATTATAATATTTTGTATTGCCTTTAAATATTTGGAATGTCATGAGGGTTTTGACATACTGTACAAAGAATTGAAAACATATATTGTATAAGTTTAAACATCAAATTGTTTAAATGTTCCTTAATTATTAAGCTGTATTAATTAATTAATGTATTAATATTGCATATTGCAGTGCGTTTGAGGAAAAACTGCCACTTAAGGGAAATATTTATAGTACAAGTATCTTGCTTCAATCTTCCTTTTTATAGCTTAATGACTAAGGCCCAATGAATCTATTCAGTGGTTTTCAATGCTATCCTTGGCTAAACCAGACAATTATTTGGAAATTATCAATCAATTCTCCATTCATGTGTGAACAACATTATTTCTCATATCTATTAGTTCAAAGATAATTTCTATAACTGAAAATGACTGGGGTTCTTCCAGGAAAGAGTTAAAAAAAAAAACCCTGATATATAAGGCATAATATGATAAGCATTTCAAATTATGAATTTATGATTGAGTTCTGTTTTTACATAGAAAGATAATTGTTTTATGTGAGAAGTGTTGGTGTAAAATGATGGCTATACAGCAATTACTTAAGTAAACTCAGACAAAAGAGTCGATCTTTTATAAAAATTGGTAAAAGATATTGCTTTGCTCAGATAGCTGAATCCTCTTTAAGCTAACAAGTGAGTCATAAAACAATGATTTGGATAAAGGAGAGGGTACAAATTCCACATAAATAAAGGCTTACTGTACTCTATATCCAAGTGCTACAGTAGATGACAGGCAATAAGAGTCAATGGGGCCTGTTTTCATAACTGTGAGTTGTGTCAAACTGTATCTACCATAAAGATTTATTTAATTGGCATGATTTGCTATTCTGTAAGCGCTTCTTGCATGTCCAATCTGTGCCGAAAGGGCTTTTTTAGGTTTCACTCCGGGTCTGCAAATCCGATCGGATTGTCCAAAAAGCCTCCAACTCACATTTTCTATTGACCACTGGAATTCTTGTAGAACACCGATTAGGGGTCTCTTCATTGTTCCCGTGCACCCACAACATACATTTATCTGAATTGTAGTTTTACATATGGTAGTGCTGTCTATACAACATACTTACTGGAATTCTTGTAGCTCCGTTAGGAAAACTGCTTCTAACAAATCACATTTTTTAAGTCACATCAAGGGTTGCAAGATAGCCTCAATAGATGTGGTTTTGCATCCTTACAAGCCACAAAAGCAATTTACAGACTGCCGAACATGAACTGACACTGTATTATGTATTATTAAGTATTTTAAATTAATTTAAGCCATTTAACATTGACGTCGAACTCATGATGTACATTGTACAAACATTTTGGTCCCCTATAAAAATATCTATACACCACAAAACAGTACATAGATATCAATCCCCCTAATATTACTAATTCAATAATTACTACTAATACATTATAATATCAATTAGTACTATCATTAATAATAACAATACATAATAATTAGAAATCTTGTATGGCACTGACAGTGTATGCATTACATATAATCTTTGCAGGCACAAGTCTGTGCACAGTAGAATTTACTTGTTTTTGTGGGTTAGACAAAGTGACTTGTCCAAGGTGACAAGAAGATCACAGCGGGATTTCAATCATGCTCTGATGCGGTTTTATTGATTGTAGAGTTAGTGCATTTTCTCACTGCATCACTTCTTTCATGCACCATAGCAATATGACATTAAAAGTCACATCTCCTAATTAGATGCCTATTTACATCCCTCATTAAACACTTTATAAACTAAACCTTGTATGTATGTGCTAATATAGAACACGAATGTTCACAATAGCCAATCAAAACATTTGGTTAATAGTGCAACTGGTATAAGTATTTTAATTTCCTGTAGGTGTTCATTAACCCCCAACCAAAGCAGAAATATCTTATTGGTAGCCATCGGTGCTGACATATATAGTAAAGTTGTTTGCTATTCTGCAGATTGCATATTATGTTAGAAGATTTTTCACAAAAAAAAAACAAATGTTGGGGAAAACACAGTAGGTGGGAATAAAAATCTGAATGTGTGGCCAGCACAAGACAGACTGAAAAAAACTCTTAAATTCCATGTCCTATTGAGTTACACGCATAGCCAAAGCGTTACCCTGCCCATGCATGCACAAAGAGACAAACAACAAAGTATTTGAGCAAGTGACTTGGTGTGAAATAAAACAAATGAGAAAAAATTGGCCATTGTAGTGGGCACATAGAGAAATACTGTATAAATCATAAGAGGCATATATTATTTATTTATTTATAAAATGTTTTACCAGGAAGTAATACATTGAGAGTTACCTCTCGTTTTCAAGTATGTCCTGGTTCATAGAGTTAAAATGACAAATAATACATGGTTACAGATATATCTTGTGTACAGACTTTTATACTTGTGAAAATCAATGAATTGTGGGGTGCCAACCAAATGAATATACATTTTTATAGTTAAATTTACCTCTCCTTACATTCCCATGGCTATAAATTCTAAAACCTCGGGTAAACATTAACTATACTGTATGATTAATATAATTATTGCACATTTGGACAGTTAGAGTATCTTCCCAGTAACTTTGGATCCCATTGTGAATTTCTTCTTTGTTTGCCAGCTTCACATATTTCCTCAGGTGATGTTTCATAGCATACCACACCTGTTCTATGGGGTTCAAATCGGAGGATTAGCAAATATAGAAACAAAAATATTACAATTATTGACAAGAAAAAAAAGCATACACAGCAGCCCATTACAGTTAATAGTATCTATTATAGTTATATAACCTATCTATTATAGTTATAGTACTGGCATCAGTCTGTGGCCCTTTGTAGTCTGTACGAATACATCTACCACACTGTAACACCAATTTTGATATAACTAGCAGTGTTTTTGTGAGATAGCATGACACGTTGCCACATATATTGCTACATCTCCGTTATTTGGATCTAAGCACAAGAAGAGTTCTGACGATACTCTGTTCCATATAACTGGAATATTTGTTTCCACACCGAGTTATAACCATACAGTCTCTCAACACTGGGTACACCCAGTGTCCAGCACTCACATTAGTGTCCTGTGAATTAGCCAGGGCTGCATTATCCACAGAACACCTTATTCAGTTGTTCTTTTTATTTTATCTTAGATGCCTTATTTAATAATATGTCTAATAAAATGTCTTTATTTTAATCAATTCATCTGACCACCATTGTTGTGCACCATCAAGGGAATTATTTTTCTTAGTACCCCTGTGTACATCATTGATTCATGGGCATATACCATCTCAGATGCCCAGCTAGAGGGTGTGACACTGATAAAATGCTTCTCTGCATTGAGGCTGAGTGGATCTATAGATTAAAGACACAAAGTCCCAATGGTCTTAAAGAGGGGTTTACATTTACACCCTTCATTGACTAAGTCCTCTTGAGTACCTATGTACCATTCCACTCAATTAATCCTTCTCCATGAGTCTCCAATATTCATCATCAATAACCTTGTTATTTTTTGGAAAGTATATGAATTAAACAGCACTCTATGGATAGAAAATGAATAAAGTGTGCTATGGTGCAATGGAAACCTGGAGGGACCCTACACCACCCTAATAGACAATACAAGAAACAAAGGTGGGGCTCCCAGCACTCAAATCGAAAAATAAAGATATAAGGTATGGTGTAAAAAATTATTTTACTAGAATGTGTCCACATAAATACAGGGCATACAAAATAAATACATTGCAATCATTGTCAAATGTTAAATAGCACAACTGATCAATTAGCTAGAAGTATCACACAATAATGTGTAATATAAGATAAAACTAATGGAGAGGGAGAACACGGTGTAAGGGAACAAAAGGGAAGAGGAAAAACAAGGGAAAAGGGGGAGGGAAATAAGGGGGGCAACATTTCGGGGTGGAATGCCCCTTCTTCTGGCCCGTTCTCCAAGAACACAGCGATCTAGAATACTTCTCTTAAGTCCTATAAGTACAGGATCTCCCAACACACTGACAAATTAAACACATATAAAAATATGGCAACCTAAAGTCATATAGCAATTCACTAGTTGTCACTGATAAATGCACAGCCCAAAGGGGCTACTGGCTATTGAGCAAAAGCACTTGTCAACGCTGACACTATAGTCAAAAAGAAATATACACATTAAGAGAATGGTAATATAGATAATATAGTGCCAAAAAAGTATTTAGCAATAGCACTTATGAATGCTGACAATCAGTGAATACTCAAACTGCTGATAACTGTATGAGCCAATGATAGAGCAGAGTAACAATCAAATCCATAAATTCAATTTAACCCATATGAAAATGCTTGATCTTAAAGGCTCAAAGAGATTATGTGCACCGGATAGAGAAAAATCTCAAAAGGCAGCACTGGATACTCTGCGGGTCACAATATACTCTATACTATATATTCTGCTGCCAAGCACAATAGGCTGCTGTGCTCCATTGTAGTCACAATATACTTGTGTCTACATAGAATCTATCATGTTAAGAGGGACTTGTCCCATCCACAGCTCTTGCACTGGTTAAAAATGCCTCAATATATCTTCACACATGCGCATTACCGGCTGCTTTGGGTAACCATGGCAATGGTTCCCTTTAAAAGCCTAGCCAATGTGCTTCACGCAAAATTCCCCCTGATGAAGCTCCGTAACAGGAAGGAAACGTACAACGGGTGCAAATCTACGACAGGTGCGTAGTGTGACATCAGCAGATGCTGACACGGGTCTGCTTTAGTGGCTCTGGTGGTTACTCCTCGAGTTACAGGGTTTAGCAAGTGGGATATAATAGTTAACAATTATACAGGATCTCTCCATTTAGTTTCTACCATCAGTTATTTGGTTCACTTTTAGCTTGGCTCCTTACATCGGGCATTCCAGTTATACTGTGATATAGCTGCCCGCTTCACTCAGCATTTCTCTGTGTTTAGCAACAATATCAGGCATGAACTTATATTAATGACCAATTCAGTGATACTAATTACCCTGTTCTATGGTTGATCTGCAGAGGCTGCCTTGTTAATCTACTGTATTGCGGCAAGCCATTCTTTGTGATACATATTTCCTATCATTATCCACTTTTGTGCATTATTATTGCATTATGAATGTGATATAGCTGCCTTCTTCACTCAGCAGATTTCTGTCTTTAGCAACCATATCAGGTGTGCACTGATACAATGATACAAATTTTGTGATACTAATTAATCTGTTATATGGTTGCACTACAGAGACTGCTCATTCTCTCTGCTAAACTGCAGCTAGCTAACTGTTGCGATAGATAGTATCCTATCACTATTTACCCTGTACATGATTTCTGCAATGCTGCTCCACTTGCTACACAGCTACATCAATAGCTAGTTATTACTGATTGCCACTTTTCATTCTTTGCCAGATACTGTATTACTACTAATAGTTAACTTGTTTCTGCCATGTGTGGCTACCACCAATTATTGTACACTTTCCCCCTCATTCAGGTGACACATGTTTGAGTAATCTATCAGCAACATGTCTCCAGCATTTTACTAATTAGGGTGTTCAATGTCATTTTAACCCTTTACTTGATGGCACCATTAGCCATACACATATTCTGAGCATATAGGTATTCCCTTACAGTCACTTTCGGTATTCTACTTCCTGCTTTACATTTATGGTGTCTGGAGTGAATGCTATCTGATGCCCTGCCATCAAGTATACACTCAAAGTTGAGAGTTCACATTCCTATTAAGGCATTATAATTTTGTTCATTAATGCGATTCATAACATATTCTGAGCCTTCCAATATTTGTCAGCTCCCTAACCACTCTATCCCACTATATTACTTTGTAATTAATGTTTAAACTTACAATACAGAGATACATGTTTTATTAGTTCCATTTTAAAGGTTTTGTTTTCATTAGGTGGTGTGCAATCAAATGAATTCTATGGTACCGCACATCTCTCTGTGACCTCCATTTTTGTTCTGCCTCTTCACTCACAATTCGCAGTTTTGGCATCCACTAGCTTATCACTAGGATTACTTATCCATTACCCTGGTCAATAAGTGTGGCAATTCAGTGGATCATCAACTTCCCTCTCCCCTTTTATTTCTCCTCAATTATAGTATATAACATTTTTACATGTAAAACACACAGCAATTAGATGACAGTTGGCAGTGAAAAAAGCTTGAATTATTGTCTTATTCTAGTACTGTATGACAAAGATACCAAAATTCATATTGTTGGTATTGTTTAATTCTTCTATTCATTCATGTTTTGATGGTTTAGCAGGACAATGACAACACTGTGTTTGGGCAGGAAACACATCCATCAATACTGGCAGGTAAAATACAGTACTGTAATTCATGCACGTATAGTAGTTTTATTTTGAACCAGGTTCCATGGAGATATGCATGCGCAGAAATAGAATGGCATGCATATGTGTTTCAAACAGGTTCCATAGAGAAATGCATATGCAGAAACACGCGTACTGTACCACACGTAATTTACACAGCAAACTACTTTAATATGCGCTATTATTAATATAGAATATTCTCTCTTTACAGGCAAAGATGTCCAAGTTCCAGCCAGTCTGAAGAAGATGCAGAAAGAAGATTGTACATTTGGAATAAAAGTGAAGAAATTTGTATTATTGTATTCTTCATAAAGTCACTTACTTTTAACCAATAAAAATATTCCTTATTTTAAACAACTTTTTAGTCATCTCAAGTTTTAACATTTAATTTCATACATTTCAATACCATTTCATAATGTACATTATGATATCATACCGGATTGTATGAAAATTAAGGGGAATAAGGGATGCGTTTCATTGCATTTAGATTTTGAAGACAAAATAACACACTAGTGCCTACTATCATTTCTGATCAGTATTGCAACCAACGCTAGAACTCCAGTCACTCCATGTCAGTATGTGTGACATTCGCGTGCCAAACACGAGGCACAATTAAACGTGCGGGAAAGGGGGTTATGCATTGCCCACAATGTCTATGTGACAATGTGTTGGGATACATCTATACTGTATATGTTTTTTTATTTTGGTTGAGGCTCATTGACAAAATATGTACTGTAACGTACACTGAGTAAAAATTGATAACTATTTCTTTACTAAGTTATCATGACACTGTTCTCTACATACTAATGTCCAAATATTGACCAACTTTAGGCAGCAAACATTAGCAGGAAGAAACTATAACAATGTTGCAAAAGTATTAAACACCTCTGTTTACCCATGCCAATGATTTAATACATTCGTGTTCATCTCTTCTATTTCTGTAATATACTTTAACACACATCCTGTTTACTTTTATTGTCATCTTTGTTTAAAAACAGAAAACAAAGGCATTGTGAGCTGTGTTCTAGCATTGCTAGACTGCTAAATTACATAGCATGGTAAAGGTTCAAATGTATAAAGGATTATGAATACCTAGGTATATAAACTAAAACAATTCTAAAAGAAATGATGAATGTAAAAATGTTTTATCATACTGTACACTAGTAGATTTACAGCAGTGTCAATTGTACAGGTAGTTACAGCATTAAAACCCTATTCTGAAGGTATTTTTTTCTTCTACTTGAATTCAACTTGCATTGCTGTGTATGTAGTTCCTGCTTTCAGAACAAATCAGTTATCTACAGTAAAATAACCATTTGTGCAAGGCCTCAGTCTGAAATTATAATCTTCATGAAAAATGGTTTCTAATATCTAAAATCTCTATTTTATATGAAAACTTTCTACTATAGTACACTATATTGGCACAGAAACAACACATTCCTATTTATTTGCTTCAACATCTCCAGGGACATCCTGGTAGCTTTACATCTATCAATTGCTGATTATTGATGTTATTATATGTCAGAATCGTGTAACTGTGAAGAACATGGGGACAGACACTATAAGACAGGTAAAAATAATAATCACAGCAGGACACCAGGAGAAGGAAATACATAAGATCCACTGGGGTGTGAAACATTGGATGAATTAATTAACATGTGATCATATCTACCATTGATTTATCATCAGGTTTCACTGCTGCCAACAGTCTTGGCTTTGTACAGTAGCTGCACAGATGGAGATGTTCATTGTTGGCCAACACAGCAACAGACACTAATTGCAAATCTCAATTCACTGCTTGCTTAACTTTCCCTGATGCTGGTGACAAGCTTGGCCTTCATATCTGGTCTCTGTAGCATCCAAGGATAATTAGTTTTATTGTTCCTTGCTTTTTTTAGTTAGTCCACTGCTGTCTGATATTTAAATATTGTTTTTGATTAGAACCCTATTACTGCATTGTCATGGTGATTTCTTATATCTTATTTAGTCAATAATCAGTTTCAATTTATTAAAAGTTTAATTAATTACTTTTGTAGAATTTTAAGGCAAGACCCATCATCTGAAAAAAAAACAACAACAGGGCAATAGATATATATATATATATATATATTTTTCTGAACTTTAAATGTAAACTGGTAATAATGTGATTGCGTTAAAATGGGTGTTTACATTGTTTTTGCCTCAGACTATTGAATTAAGTGTATTTACTTATAGCTTTGTAATCAACATTTGTTAAAAACAAACAAAAGTTACAGTAAACTGGTTATACCAGTACATTTTGATCTAAAATTCAAAGGCAATGCCTAAGTTGAAGGATCTCTCTTAATGAAACAAACCGAGTGCCTTCATAAATTCAAGACTACACTACATTATTTTTTTATTAAATTTTGCTTACAATTACCATTACCTTCCATCCCCTCATTTCCCGTGGTGGCCATCTGCATGCCTGGTTCTGAACCGAAAATTAGGCAAAACTTTTTTTACGATTTTCACTCAGGCTTGAGAAAGAATGCTTCAACGACAAGCGTTCTTGCAGTATTTCCTCTCTTTAAAGCCATAACTTGCAAAGGTGATAAGGACTAGTAGAGGCATAAGCTGTCGAGAGAGACACACATGAAGCAGATGGGGAATAGGGAGAGAGATAGACAGAGCAGACAAGGAGAGAGACATATTGGGCCTCATTCAGAAAGCCTCGATAAGGCCCTTATCGAGCACTTATCGACCAAAATGGCTACTCGTATTCAGTAAGCCTCGATAAGTGCTCGATAATGGCCTGTATCGACGCAAAATGTTATGATCCAAAGAAAATCGCCAATTGAGCGGTGATCAGCCGCTTATCGACCATTTTCGGAAGGATCATAAACTCGCGCGATTCAGATATCCAACAAATAAAGCACAGCCATTCTGATTGGCTGGCATCATTCCCTTTAATATGACGTCACCAAATCAAAGATGGTCAGTGTCACAAGGTATTTCAGCCAATCAGAGTGTGGAATTCGTTCCCACGATCTGATTGGCTGAAATACCATGTGACGCCGGCTTCGTCACGTCATCTTAAAGGCAAATGAAGCACAGCCATTCTGACTGGCATCATTCCCTTTAAGTGACGTCATGTCAAAAAAATTAAAGTCGGAACATGGTTTTAACAGCCAATCAGGTGGCTGTTAACCATTTGGAGGCTAAATGTGACTTCACAAGCCCTATTTAAGGCTGTGACGCCTCATTTGAGCCAAAGAAGACGACGAGACAACATCAGTTGGGATCTACCATGGGGCTTTTTGGATTACAACAAGAAGATAGAAGATTAAGAAGATCAAGAAATGGTTACAGATGAAGATAGAAGATGGTGATTAAAGAAAGAAAAAAGAAGATTTGGGTACCTGATCCGGATCTTCATGGCGGATGGCATCGGATGCTGTTGGAGGGCTTCAAGGTACGTGAGCTCCTGTTACCCCGGGAGTCGGAGGGCCACCGCTTCTAATGGTAAGTAATATATTGAATGTTTGTAAATGTCTCTTTCTACAGGTTTCTTCATTGGATGTGTTTTTTGATTTTTTTGGGGGAGGCACATTGACTGATAATATATTAATCTGTACCACTTTAGGGTACAGATTAATACATTATTATGACAATATTTGAGGGGCATTTCTGGCTTGGTATTGCTGTAGTTTTTTTTTCATTTCAGTTTATTATGTGGATGTGATTGTTTTTTTTTCATGCTTAATAGTAATAAAAGGTTTGCGATTGGTGTTCGTTTGTAGTTTATGTTGTATTATGTTAGCTAATGCGTTTTATGGTTATTTCAGATATTTTTAGAATTTCTTTCTTTGCATTTTACTGTTTAAATTCATTAATGTTGTAGTATATAATTGTTTTGTTTGGTTAGTGTTACTATTCATTTTGAGTTGGTTTAGGTATTAATTGGTTTGATTGGTTAATGGTTTAATTAATTCATTGTTGATGTTGTTATTGCTTGTAATCATTGGATTAGCTGGCTACTGTTTTTATTTAGTGAAGTGTGTTTTTTTGGAGTTTAGTTATGTTTTATTAATGTGTGTCTTGTGTATTAATGTATTGTAATTAGGGTGCCCATTGAGTGCTATAGAGGCTTATCATGCCCATATTATTATTATATGGGTATGATGTACCACTATACTACTCAATGGGTACAGTGTGGGTATAGTCAGTCAGGGGTGGGTGCTTAGGCCTCCCGGGTTTGTATCGGGTCAGGGTGGGTTAACCCATTAATGACTATAGCGGTTAGTAACCGCTAAGGTGATTAAGGGGTTAGGGGCCCTTAGAATGTCTTTATTATGTATATACTGTATATGCTTTCTTGCTACAGAGGACAGAGGGACCTGCTGTTGTGGTAAGTATAACTGTATTTATTTACTTTATTTTTGTATGCTAATGCAGTGTTTAATAATGGGCAAATAATCTATTATCCATATCTGGATAATAGTTATTTTGCCCATTACTGTACTGTATGGGTTTGGGCAGAGGGGGGGCGTGTATTGATGTTTATAAAAATATTTATTAATATACATTTCTTTCATAGTGTAGATGTGCAGGGGGTCTCCGGAGCTGAACCACGTTGGTTTTTTGTCCGGGGACCCCCTGCTTCCCAAGATATAGGCACCTTTATGGGGTGCCGGTATCCTTCTGCATTGAAATGTCCTGCGTCACGTGACGGGACATTTCCTTGGATAGGAGATACCGGCACCCCATAAAGGTGCCTGTATCTCGGGAAGCAGGGGGTCTTCGGACATTAAACCAACGCGGATCAGCTCCGGAGACCCCCTGCACATATACACTATGAAAGAAATGTATATTTAAATAAATAATTTTCGGGCGACATTTCAGCTTGAAGAGGCGGCTCTCTCAGAGCCGCTCTCTCTGCAGCAGAAATGAATCACCGGTTTAGGCCTTTTCAGAGGCTCGATGCTCTCGCTGGCAGCAACTCGCCTGTTTTGGGAATTTTGCTATCACAGGTAATTAAGCCTTTCTGAATATCGTGATAGCAACACCAAAAAAAACGTCATTTTAAATGCCCTGGCGATAATTTTTATCAACCCTCTATGAATGAGGCCCTAAGGGAGATATAGACAAGCAGACATGTTACCTGATATATGTATATATATATATTTATATATATATATATATATACTGTATATATATATATATATCCATTTGGAAAAAAGAAAAAATCTGTGTTGACATTGATTATCAAAAATTAGAGGTAAAAATAGCACACTCACAAGTGTAGCTAGAACATGTGCATTGAGAGATAATATCTCAGATACATGATACTGACGAAGTCACAGCTGACGAAACAAGTTGGGACTTGGATGTTCAGATGTATTATGTCATTACGTCGCCACGAGCGGCAAGTGTATTGAGACACTTGCGCAATTCAAAGTGGTAGCTGATGCAAATTGGGTTACTCTGTTGCTACTTTGTTTCCTGGATAGTTCCAAGGCTAGGACTCCCTTACTTCAGCACATGTTCCAGACTGGGTGTGATTGTCCTTCACTATGGAGGGTAAGAAGCACCAGTGAAGAACCATTTTTTGAGATAGTACTGCTGCGACACACTTTATTCGAGCAAATACCCAGTATGTACCTGACAGATACCTGGAATGCGCCGCTCCTCACCTCTGACAAGCCCCGTTGCGTTTGCCTTCCCAGCCACGGTTCATGCCTGGCTGACGGGCGGCTGATCTGTTAAATGATAATGATTAGGATTTAATAGGCTGCAATGCTTCGCGTGTCTACCAGATGGCATAAATTCATGAATTGTAATGCAGTATAAATATATATATACTGTGCAGTATTGCAGCCAGCGGGAATAAAATGCTTCAATCCCTGCCTGGAAAATAACGCAATGCACTCGGGCAGAAAACAGTCACAAACCTCAATACACCCGAGTATACCCGAATTCGTGGGACTAGCCGAGCTCGAATAAAGTGTGTCGCCAGTGTATCTCTCAATGCGCATGTTCTAGCTACACTTGTGAGTGTGCTATTTTTACCTCCTATTTTTTATAATAAATGTCAACACAGACTTAAACTATGTGGCACACACCTCTTTTTTTCCTTTTCCAAATAGATTTTTGTGGATGTGGTTAATCCTCCTAGAAGCTGTGGGACTGTCATGGCACCTTATAGCCTTTATTTATGTCCTATACACTATATGGCCTTTACTTATTCACTTTTGTTGCAATTATTACTGTATTCAAATAACTTTTAGATTATTTGAATTGTCACACTCATTTGTACATACAGTATATATGTGTAAATACAGAGACAGAAATCCCGGTCAGCATCCAAGAAGCAAAGCAGTGGAGTGAGAGGACAGATGTCGAGAGGACAGACCCAATGCACGTTTCGTGGGGTACACTTCCTCGGGGGGCCCTGCCTCAACTCTTTGGTGCTGACCGGGTCATTTTGGGAATTGCCTGACGGGACCGCCTCCTGCACTGATCACAGTCTTCTAAAGCTGGCTAAGTTTATACAGCCGCAAGCATTACTCTGGACTGTGTTTTTTTTTGTTTTTTTTTCAGCGCTGCTGCTATGACAGGAGATCTCTTGCCCTGAAGCGCAATTACTTTTGAGCTTGCAGCTTTTATTATATCTGCCACGGTTATACCTGTGTTGTCTTGTTATGCACATGCTGTATATTTCTCTGTGACAGCTTATATTTTATGACCAGGCTTTATAGTATTACTGTTCAGATATTCCCAGACCAGCCGGTCCAGTTGGTAAGGGGTACATGGTGCCTGACACTGACCATAAAATCTAGACTTTGTTCCTACATGGACCTTTTTCTATTTTTCTCCCTGTGTTCAGGGGGTTAGGTTATTTTTTTCTCATCACCTCAGGTGTTTTATGCAGAGCAGGGTTATTGTTTTAATTGTGTGTTTTTAATGATGTTGTTACAAATACATTTATAACTCTTTATGTACTGTACATGCTTGAGTGCTCATTTTGGGATTTCTGTCTCTGTGTTTACACATAATTCCCATCCCTGAGCACCGTCAGGAGCACTACTTGTAGCTTTATATTACCTGACTTTCTGTACTTTTATTGTGGATCGGTTGCAGGTATTTTTTTCATTCTTACTATATATATATATATATATATATATATATATACACAGTGGTGTGAAAAAGAAAGTATACCCTCTTTGAATTCTATGGTTTTACATATCAGGACATAATAACAATCATCTGTTCCTTAGCAGGTCTTAAAATTAGGTAAATACAACCTCAGATGAACAACAACACATGACATATTACTCTGTGTCATGATTTATTTAACAAAAATAAAGCCAAAATGGAGAAGTCATGTGTGAAAAACTAAGTATACATTTTGATTCAATAGCTTGTAGAACCACCTTTAACAAGCAATAATTTGAAGTAATCGTTTTCTGTATGACTATCAGTCTCTCACATCGTTGTGGAGGAATTTTGGCCCACTCTTCTTTACAACGTTGCTTCAGTTCATTGAGGTTTTGGGGCATTTGTCCTGCTGCATGACCCAATTTCGGCCAAGCTTTAGCTGTCAGACAGATGGCCTCACATTTGACTCTAGAATACTTTGGTATACAAAGGAGTTCATGGTCAACTCAATGACTGCAAGGTTCCCAGGTCCTCTGGCTGCAAAACAAGCCCAAATCATCACCCCTCCACCACTGTGTTTGACAGTTGGTATGAGGTGAGGCTGATTTGCTGTGTTTGGGTTTCGTCAAATGTGGCACTGTGCATTATGGCCAAACATCTCCACTTTGGTCTCGTCTGTCCAAAGGACATTGTTCCAGAAATCTTGTGGTTTGTGCAGATGCAACTTTGCAAACCTAAGCCATGCGGCCATGTTCTTTTTAGAGAGAAGAGGCTTTCTCCTGGCAACCCTTCCAAACAAACCATACTTGTTCAGTCTTTTTCTAATTGTACTGAGATACCCAGCCCCTCGCGTCACGTCCTCACCGCCAATCCAAACGGAACCCACATGGGTACCCAGACCCTTTGTTTACCATCTGGGTCCTCATGTGGGTTCCTTTAGGATTGGCGTGACGCGAGGGGCGGGGTATCTCGCCCACCCATATCCAGGAAGTAATTTGTCGAGTGTTTTACTCTTTGACAAAGTGCTGTAAAAGCGCAAAACGCGTTAGAGGAACACTTTGCCCTCACCTGTTTGTTGATGTGTGTCCCATCGATGGATTAAACCTTGTTTTAACTGCACATTATTGCTTAGTCCCGCTTTTTTGTTGCTGTGCTTTTCTGGTTCCCTGCGTCCATCCGGATCAACAAGGAACTCCTTATCTATCAATGTATAGACAGAAAATTTGGTTTTTGACCCAGGAGAAATATGTGACCATGTAAGAGAATAATATGCAGAACTATATAATCTTAAAACCCCTTATACTGCAGTCCCTGAGGTAATGGCCACTACGATAGATTCATATCTAAGTGAGAACCAAGACAGGACTTTACTGGAGTCTTACAAATTAGTATTAGACTTGTCAATCACACAGAGGAGATCCTGGCAGCCATTACATTTTTAAAGAGCAATAAAGCTCTGGGTCCTGATGATCTATCAAACGGCTATTACAAAAAATGTGCCCATTTACCCCAACCTCATAAAATCCCACTTTTTGATCAATGTATGTTGGACATACCATTCCCCCAAGCCATGTCTGAAGCTATGACTGTAGTAAGGCTGCACTTACAGTATGAAACGGTGAAAGTGACGCAACATTACTAGAAATGGTGCACCCAGACCAGGAGGGATTTATCACATTTTATCAAGCTTCGGATAACACAAAGAGATTGGTCAATGTTACTCAACATATAAACACTGAAAAAATACCGGCAGTGGAGATCAGTTTGGATGCCAAAAGGCCTTTGATTGGCTAAATTGGGACTTTATTTTTAGTCTTACAAAAAAAATGTTTGCCCCAAATTTCTATCGGCCATAAAGGCTCAATACTCAAATCCCACTGCAAAGCTCTCCTCTAGGGGACACAAGCTATACCTATTAAAAGCAGGCCAGGGCTGCTCTATATCTTCACTTATTTTTTCACTATCACTGGAACCTCTGGCGAATAAGATCCGGGCAAACACCAATATAACTGGTATTTAAATAGGACGAAGTCAATATAAAATAGGATTGTTTGTGGACGACATTGTTTTGCCTCGTGGAAACCCATAAAATCCCTCACTAATCTATATAAAGATTTTCTAGGTTTTGGTGACCTCTCGAGTTTTAAAAACAATGTGTCAAGTTTACAGCACTAAGCCTACACCTACCACCATCCAGGGAGAAATTTGTGGACGACATTGTTTTGCCTCGTGGAAACCCATACAATCCCTCACTAATCTATATAAAGATTTTCTAGGTTTTGGTGACCTCTCGAGTTTTAAAAACAATGTGGCCAAGTTTACAGCACTAAGCCTACACCTACCACCTTCCAGGGAGAAATTATTAAAAATAAATGTTGTCTTCTCTTGATGGTCTTTATTTCCCTAACATCTTTAACTATTATAAAGTGGCACAGCTGGGCCAATTATTACACTGGTATGACAATCTTGGTGACAAATGATGGGTTCATATTGAGGTGAACAATGTGCTCAAGCCCGGCTGAGAGATACTGTATACTGTAATATGGATCCCCAGACACTTCAAACCCCCAACTTGCTCTACACACCCTTTACTACCCAATGAATGTATGAGCTCTGGGACCAAAACAGGTCTATACATGAGTTATCACTGGACCAATCTCTGCTGACCCATCCTTTTTATAGTCCCTTATTTGCACCTACAATTAACACATAAGCACTCTGAATATGGGAGAGTCTTAAATTTCCTTTACCTGTGAATTCCGGGAACAAGGTCAGTGCACATTTCTTACATTTCTTTATGTGAATTATAAAATGTCAAATAACCATTAACTGGCCTACCGCAAGATAGTAGATGCCCATCTCCTACTTAGTCCTAGAAACTCATATGAATGTCTCTATTCTTCACCTTCTCATGCTGCTTACATCACATTTACAATATCAAATGTGTTTATCCTCCTCGGAGGATTCAGAAGATAGATTTGTGATTTATACAAGAAAAAACAAAAAAATGCGCCAAATGGGATGTTATTATGAATATGGGCAATGAGCAGGATTAACAATAAAATGTATATATATATAAAAAAAAAATATTATAAAAACAAAAAACTTTCACGTCACGTCATTTTTTAACAGCCCAAAATAAAGATATAGGAGGATTATCCATTGTGGGTATTGAACACATTAGTCACACAACCATGAGGGGTGACAGACTTTTAAAACTTAGGAAACAGGAGACCTACTGGATTTTCAAATTACAAACAATGAGCCCAGTGGGACTGAATGAAGAGCTGGATCTTTTAGCTTTTCAATAATTGTTATCTGTCTCATAAACCATTTATCTATTGAGGGTTTAAATTATTTCAATACTTTATCTGATTTTAAATGTTTAAAATTTTATTTATGAGTGTTTAATACATTATCTATTTCATGTATTGATTTTTTGTAATCAGGTTAGCTAGTTATTCATTTAAATATATTTGTGGGTTATATTATGTGTTTTAACTGTGTAGCTAATTTATTAATAAATAATACATATTGATGAATTCATTTGTTTAATAATGACCAACACTGATAGATTTATAAAAGAATGTATTTTCAATTTAAATTTTATTAAATTATTAATATTAAAATATTTGTAAATTATCATATATTGTAATGAATCTTTTTCTTTTATCATGTTTTTTTGTTCAAGCATTGTTGTTTTTTTCTTTTTTTGACATGAACCAGTCATTTATATCAGTAGCACCAGTGCATCAAGATAATAGATTGATTGGACCAATATTGAAGTTCATTATCACACTAATTGAGCCATTGCAATTAACTTGGCTATAAATCAACATGGCACTGGTGCAATGATATCCCTGACGAAGCCTTTTGGTGAAACGCGTAGGAGGAGGAGCAATAGGGTGTTTGCTTCCATACAGTGCAGTGGAGTAGAGCTGTCAACACCATACGCTGGGCTCCAGCTGATCAAAACCCGTTTGCCTGGTCATCGGCAACCAGCAGGAGGAGGAGAGCTAACAGACGAAGCCCAGAGACTACCGGGAAGGGTCTGTGCGTCACAGCCGGAAGTGACATCAGACCCGGACACCCGGAGGGCTGTCTGCTATCGTGCGCCCTAGCGCTTCTGAGCAGCTTGCTACGGAGCAGATTTCGGGGCTAAAGAATACTACTGGACCCCAACGGACCAAAGTGGATCAAGGGTGAGCATATTGAGCATTGTCTCAACCCTGGGGTACCCTCGGCTTTCTACCTAAAACCTGCCCGGGCAGTGCACAGATTGCAAGACTTAGACTAACTATCGGGCGACTCCCGTTTTTAACTCCTTGAAGACCAACCAAGTGCAATTGCACAAACAGCTTCATCTGCACAGTTTTTAATATTACTATCAATGTATTGATTTTCATGTTGTTGTTGTCCTAGAGGGTTATCCCTGGGACAAGATATAATAAAGATATAGAGTTTGACACCAACCCTGTATTGACTGCGCTTCTAACTTACTTTTTCTTTGTTGCCACAGATTTGTGATTTAATGGGAAAAAGATCAAAAGAAAGGACTAGAGTTAGGGACTTGACCAATATTTGGGAGGCCACTAAAAAGTCCTCCATGAACACACTGGCTAAGAATTCCAATAAATTATACCATATTTTCCCCAGTTTCTGAGATAGGTGTTGGAGAGGCTTTAATCAGGAAGGCACGTTGCTCCCTATATGGTGGTCATGCCCAAAATTATCCCCTTCTGGAAAAAGATGGTTTGCATTGGCTCAAATGCTTAATATCTATGTCCTGCTAAACCTATGATGGCTAATGTTAGGGGAACCTATCCCTGAATGACACAGGAACAAATACAAGATAATAGCCCATACATGTGTAGCAGCCAAACTCTCAATAGCTAGGAACTGGAAATCCAAGACAGTCACTACCTTGGATTAGATCAAGAATAATCTCTGGGAAACAATGGCTATGGAAAAACTCATGACATACTTGAACAATACTCTACCCAAATTCAAGTATGTGTGGGACCTGTGTTTCTCTTACTTTGCCCAGACTAGGTATTACTAGGAATAGCTGTATAACATGTTAAGCCTCACATATGAAGGGTCTGTGGAGTTACAATTGGAGTTATAATCTCTGCAGGTTTTATATATCTTTAAATATGGATGCATATATCTGGACTAACATTCTGATTTATTACTTCACACATGTCTGAGTTGATTTCCCTTCTATCAATTTAACCACAATTGCAACAGATCTATTGTCACATGAACATCTCTTTGGTACAGAATGTCTGTCTGAGATGATTAGGCACAAGCCCTCCCTTAATTTGTATTGTCAAGTGATATTGTTAGAGTATTTAAGTCAGTCTATATTGGCTATGCCATATGGCAGTGTAACATCTTTAAGTGTCAGAAATGAAGTGTCTGTAAAAATTCCTATTTGCTGCGTACCACACACTATACTCTAATTGTGAAGGACTATGAGTCACATTGGGAGAAACGTTCGATATGAAATAAAGTTATTATTATTTCACCAACCAATCAGGTAATCTGGTTGGTTGATGTAGATGTGGTTACCGTACTTATGTCATATAAATGCATCAACGACATGGCACATTAACTAATCAGGTTGCTGCATGAAAAAATACAGAATACAGAAGACTCCTATTCAAGCAACAGAGGATTAAGGGCTTTGTGGCAAGTTATGGATCCAACGTCGTTGAGAGAGGATGGCAATTTTTACAAATAGGCCATCAGGCCTGGATTTATTTTTCACTCTGTTTTTATGCCATTGGACTGTGGATTTTTTTTAATTTTATTTTTTTGGCCATCAGACTTTGGATTGGTTTCTTTAATTTTGGGGGGTGTTTTTGTTGGGAGCCATATTGGGCTTTTGTTTTTTTGGGGGGGAGCTTATTGTGGGGCATCGGCCCATAATTGGATTTGTTCTGGATGGCGTCAGCCATGACGATGAGGGTGGCTTTCGTCACAGCTGGTGTAAGTACTTAATTTTATTTAATGGTCAACATTGATTACAAATGTGGTTATCAAGGCTACCCATTAAGGGCCTGGGTAGCCAGAGTGACAATAAATTGATTTAAAAGCATTTTTTTTATGTGATTGTTTTTTTAATGTTTTTTTATTTTTTATAGCGTATTATGTACTGCTTTTCAATGGCCAAAAAGACTATTAGCAACTTTTGGCTCATAGGGCTATTGCTCTAGGGGGGTAGGTTTTTAGGAAGGGTGGTGGTAAGGAGTGTGGGTGATGGGAGTAGTTGTCTTAGAGTGTGCCTTAGTAGATCACCAGGGGGTTTGGGATGATAGGGGTCAACTCAGTGATTACCGAATGCTTTACTAGCCAGTAAAATAGCCAAGGGGGTAGGTAGTGTAGTTCAATACTGATTAGTTATTCAATTTACAATACAGGTTACCATTGATTGACATTTTTGGAATATAGGTACCCATTGAGAAGGACTAGGTAACCACAGTGACAATTAATGGTTTTATGGTTGACATTTTTTAAGTGTTATTAAAGTAGTAGATTTTTTTTATATACATGTTGTGTTATGTATTTTAAATGGCAAAAAGCAGTATTAGTTACATTTAGCAAATTAGTCTAGAGGGGGTGGGTTGTGGGTGGGGGTCAGGAGGGGTGGGAGTAGGGAGGAGTGACTGATAGGGGTAGTTATTCAGAGTGGGTGGTTAGGCCTCCCTGAGATGGTGATGGTAGGGCGCTAAAATATGGCACCATTTTTGAGTGCCATTTTGATGTAGTAATTACTGCAGGGGAACATTACTTAAAAAATAAGCAGCACAGGTGTAATCTTCCCTGAAAGTCTTCTCATTGAGAGAGAATAGCTCCCATCCCTACATCTGAGGTGTCGACTTTGAGGGAAAAAGGTTTGGCTTGGTCAGGATGAATCAGGATGGGTGTCAAAGTAAAGGTTGTCTTAAGATTTATTTGAAGGTGGTTAGGGCTTCCTGGGACCATTTGGAGGGATCCACCCCATTTTTGGTAAGCAGCGTGATATAAGTAGCACATTAGATACATTTTGGATAAAGCTCCCTTATTAGTTTGCGAATCCCAAGAAACATTGTATGGGCTTGAGACCTGTAAGTTCCAGAAAGAAAAGGCCATTCAAGGACTGCTGACACTTTAACTGGGCCCATTTCAAGGCCATTGGGGGAGATGATATAACACAGAAAGGCAATCTAATTTTGTTCAAATCGACACTTCTCTATCTTGGCATACTGATTGTTGCCTCGAAGCCTTTGCTGCACTTTCCTAACCTGTGACCGGTGTTTGAACTCAGAGTTTATTATTGAGGTAGACTATTAAAAAGTGATTCAGTAGGTCACGAAGGATTTAATTAACAAAGTCGTGAAATACCCCGGGAGTGTTGCACAAACCAAAGGGCATGACCCGGTATTTGTAGTGGCTATCCCATGTATTGAAAGCCATCTTCCACTCGTCAACTTCCCAAATGCGAATAAGATTGTTTGTCCCATGTAGGCCAAGTTTGGTACAAAATGTTGCTCCTTGCAGGCGCTCAAAGAGTTCAGATATCAAAGGAAGAGTGTACCTTGAGAATCTATATATGACCGTAGGGATCCATCTTTATTCTTGGTGATAAAGAATCCGGCTCTAGCAGGAGAACTAGACTTATGAATAAACCCCCGTTGAAGATTCTCTTGAACATATTTTCTCATAGCCTTGGTTTTGAGCTCAGAGAGCAGATAGGGTTAGTCATGGGGAGGCACATCTACAGGATAGATGGGGCAGTCGTATGACTTGCGTGGTGGTAATACTTGTGCATGTTTTTATAAAAGACATTGTGTAGTTCAGAAAGGGGCTACGTAGGAAGCCCCAGACTGGAATTTTTGGAGAAATGGTAAATCTTCAATATGGTGGGAGGAACTTGGAGGCACTTCCAGTGCAGGATCTTCCCCATGCCATCACCTGACCAGCAACCCTGTCAGTACTGGGGTTGTGTTACTATAATATGAGAAACCTAATAAGACAGTAAATGTTGGGAGTGAATGAGGTCAAAGATCAGAGACTCTTTATGAAGTATACCCACAGAGATGAGCAATGAGATTGTCTCCAGAGAATTAGTGCAAGGAACAAGAGGTCTCACCAAATGGCAATAACTGCCAAAGGAATTCTTTTAGGACATAATGGAGTGGCATGAGTTGCTGCGAAGGATTCTTCAATAAAGTTGCCTGCAGCAACAGAGTCCACAAATGCCTCTGTATGCATGGACAAAGAACCCCATGAAAAGTTGACACGAATCAGAAGCAATTGACTGGACCATGGAGAATGAATATCAAAAACACCTAGAGAGGATTCCACCACACTCTCCACCACTGAGAGAGAGAGGAGAGAGAGAGAGAGAGAGAGAGAGAGAGAGAGAGAGAGAGATGACGACGACGACGACGACGACGAAATGGGAAAAATTGTATATGTTCTGAGAGATTGTTCTCACTCAGCTTAGTACTCTCGAATGCGCAGGTCCATGCATATATACAGAACAATTGAATCCCCAAATCAGTTGGCATGTCTCAGCATGTTAATCCAACCCATTTTTGCAGTTTGGATCCAACATTCAATGGCGTATTGCCCTAACGTGTGTACCTTTATTAATCAGAGACAGAGCATACCCATCATGGGCATTATAAACCTTCCAAAAGGCTTGGATGAAGGCTGTATAATCATGTAAAAAGGGAGAATCTCTCTCCCAAATATGAGATGCCTATGTAAGGGCCTCATCAAAAAACAGGACAATGATATATGCCACCCTTGTCTAATGAGTTGCAAACATGGATAAGTGGAGCTCTAACTGTATAGAGAACTGGTTTGGAATCCCCGACATGCCGTACAATCTCCTCCATTGCGCAGAAGGGCAAGTTTACGAGGTTCCCGAAAGCCTGGAGGAGAAGCAAGTGTGGGTGTCATGGGGTTGTTACTATCTGGATGGTATCCAATCTGGCAGCAATGGTGTTGAGAGAAGAGGATATATAGGCCAGTTGTTCATCTTGATCCAATAGGTATTTCTCATGGCTTTCTAGAAACTTACCTTTTGAGGAAACAGCCCTCACTTACTCAGCACGTTCCATGTTGGCTAGATAATAATGTAACAATGCTCTACTCATAACAGGAATCCTACCCGCAGCAAAGGTAGGATATAAATTCACCAGACCTGAATGAAAGACAGAGTCCTGAAATAGTATTTTGAGTTGGTATCACAAGCAGAGATCAAGCCAGGCAGCATAGGATTGGAGTTGATGGCACAGAAAGAGATCAAGTCTGGGGCAAACAAACAGGAACATACTGGAGTCTAACAGGAGCAAACATGAAACTATGCTCTCGCAGATTTCTGAAGGAAGTCCTGCCTTTTTATAGGTAGGGCGCTAGTAACTAATATGGCCACTCTCTTCTCAATGTGGGCAGAAGTGAGGACAGTTATTGCCAGGAAGCCAGGTGATTACCAGAACTTCAGTGTGAGCGCCGACTGCATGAGCATCATAGTTTTCTTCTCTTCCTGTCTGCTCCTCCCAGAGCACTGTTGAGCCACTGACCCTGGAGCACCTGCTGGACTCTCCTACCTCTACCCTAACACTAGACCTCCTGAACTCCCACACACCTCCGCTTCTTACACCTCCATGCCTCACACCTCCACTACCCACACTTGCACCCCCACGCCTCCCCTCCCCACTCCACCACTCCTATAAGAACAGAAGACAACTCACTCAGAAATTGCTGCTAATATACTACTCACAAAAACCTCCAAATACTTATTTATCCCAGTGTGTCTCTCCTCACTCCCAACAGCAATGATACACATTGTCTAAAATATCTGCTTATAGTGTGTATGAGCCATTGTCATTGTCCCATGAAAATATTACACTTTGCTTTAAAAGCAAACAAAAACACAAACCACACAGATTGGCTGTTAAACGGAGTGAATTTAAATATTTTAAGACGCGGTTTAGAAGATTGCAATATTGTCACGGGAGACCAGGTCTTACCAACAAATAATACCGGGATTCTGGACTGAGCACACAAGATGAGTAAAATAAATTCAGAACAAAAAAGGTATAAGTGGCACACCACTGTTAATAAAAATAAAGAACATGTATTGTGCTTGTGGTGCTCACCTCCTGATGATCCCGGCATCCCAAGGCTGGATCCAAAGACTAGTAAACAATGTAGAAAAGAAGAAGCGCACATGAGGCACACCTCTGTGTTGGGTCTGAGGAAAGGACCTTCAGTCCTGAAACGTTACCTGTTCATTAGCTCTGATGATTTAATACAGATTGAAGTTTCTTTAACTCTCCATTAGCCATGTGTGTGCTTCTTCTTTTCTACATTGAGTAAAATAAATTGTAATTTATTTCCTTTTAAGACAAACACACAATACTTCACAATTACAGTCAATATACACTTACTGGAATGGGGAAACAAAATCAAATGTCCACAGAACGAATCAAAGTCTCTGGGCACCCCGGCATGCATGCAATTGGGTGCGCAATTTCAGTCCTGCGACAGTCCTTGGCTAGGGGCGCAACTTTCCAGCTCTCTATCTCCGCCAAAAGGAATTCTTTCATAAAGTCCTTACAGGATTTGTTCGGGAATCCTTAGCTCAAACGAATTCTGGAAGAGGGTGCAAATCTTCATTACGATGTAGGTTAACCCCTCACACTCTGGAACCGCTGACGCTGTTACTTGGACGTTTCTTGGAAAAGCTTAGAGGAATCTGACAGGGACGGGGCTGCAGGCACTTTTATAGGATTAAGGGTCCTATACCTAACATATACACCCAATCCTCTCGTGGGAATAATTTTCCCCAGCTATCCCCAACTTGCCAGTACCTTGCAAAGAGGGCAGAAGTTGCTTCCTGGTTTGCCAGAGCATGTGCTAACCTCAAACCTGAGCTACTTAGCATACCGGGCCCAACCTCTTACCTGGCGACAGTAAGTCTGGGGTTTGGCTACCAAGTATGAAGTGCCCATACTTCCCACCGGTATCTGGCAATTAACAATATCCTGGCCACCATAACACCTAGGGTCTCTGAGGCTTTTCAACTCTGGACTTCTCATAGACACTTGGGCACCACCTTAGCAGGGTGCCTTTTGAAGTTTGGAGATGAAAAATCCCTCAGCTCATACATCCATAACATATGGGCATGTTAATGGATTCAGGACAGGAAAGGATTCCTGCCTGTACATTTTAAAACGCCAGTACAATACAGTTTATTTATAAATGTATGTCTGCTTGTGCAACAATTATAAACCTTATATGTAAGTTTATGGTTTCTTTTTACCTAGCTGCACTCCAAAAATTAGAGTGCTAGCTCTTTTCTAACGCAAGTTATCCACTTAATTGAATGGGCTCTGTGATGTGGGCTGCGGTTTGACCTATTCTCGGCAGACCACTTATTCAATTGACTTTGTGGTTTCATCGTCTGTGGTCTGAAAACTGATACCTATCTTGAACGCAGCTACTTATTCACAGGCACACTTCTTCAATCAGCGCTTGGCACAGCGCTAGCAGCTCCCCCTTGTGTCGCGAATACAGTTAGCACATAGTTCATTCATTCATTTTAACTGCAGCTTGCTTCTTAGCTGCAAAATAGGGACAATAAAGATAGTGTAGGGGAAAACATGATATTATGGGGATAATACATTTTAACCCCTTTCAGCCCCAACAGGCTGCAAAACAGGGACACTAATGGTAGTGTAGGGGAAAACATGGTATTATGGGGACAATACATTTTAACCCCTTCACTCCCAACAGGGCTTAGGGTTAACCAGTCAGGCATAATATCTTTATTATTGGTCTTGTTAACCCTCTCCCTCCACAAATATATAATAGGACGTTTTCACACATTTAATTCAGTGACTTCTGTATATGCTACACCTGCTCGGTTTGGTAAGGACAACTTCAGAGCTACTAAAATAGGCACATAGTCTTCTAGTTGTATTAAAAGTATTTTAATATTTGTATAGTTGACAAATGTGTTGAACATCACATTGGTCTTCCTACAATTCATATGGCGGCTCACCTGCTACGGCAAGTTCTGTGATATGTTGTTGGAACTCTTTTGGACTGTGGCAAAAATAACAAAAACCTTCACAATTGATTTTGATTCCCTTTTCTGCCAAATTGAATGTCTTGAACAATTCTTCAAGGATTGCTGTGAAAAATGTTGGGGACACGGTGTCTCCTTGTCACACCCCTTGCTGATCCTTTTCTCACATGTATCTTAAATAATGTAATTGGTTATGTGGCATTTTCATACATTTTCCTTACACAGATGCACGAAGGCTTAAAGTCTCTGAAACCTGCTGCAGTTGTGCTGCGGGGAGTGCATTTTGGTTCAGACTCCTGAACAGCGGTAATCCTCCAACACCAGTGCAGGTACCACGGCTTGCCTCGATTCCAAAAACATTAATTCTTGCTACATTTGTAACATCAAGGTATGTTTCTTTAACACTTTAACTGAGGTGTAGACAGTATCAAATGCATTTTCATAATCAATTTATGCTATGCTATGTGTCTGCAGACCTGTCGCGGTGCTTTCTGTGTGCTCCGTATTTGCTCTCACACAACTGATGCACACGCCGGGGGAAGGAGCCACTTCTGGATGCTGGATGTATAACAAACTTGAATAGCTTTGTTATACATCCAGCATTGGCTCCTTCCCCCGGCATGTGCATCCGTTGTGTGAGAGCAGATATGGAGCAAACAGAAATCACTGCGAAGGGTCTGCATACGTTCACCTGCCACAGAGGAGAGACAACGAGCTGCTTTGCTCAAGTTGGACATACATGCTTGTTTTGATCTGCTCTGTTGTTAGTAGGATTCAGGTTTTAACCACCAGATCACCCTCAACAGGCCATCTCCTTTTTTTGGAACCATAGTGTCCATTTTAGATTTAATTTTAATAAATTAGTATTACTGTCTCTACAGCCATGTTTGTTTTTGTTAACATGTTGAGCATTGATTGTTGTTTAAGTCTAATGTTTGTCAGTTCGTGTTGTATGTTTGAGTTTTATGTTTGTTTGTGTAGCAGGTTTTTCCTTGGACCCCCTCCTTACCTCCACTGGGGTGGTTGAGTGACAGCGGGGGCGGTGAGTGACATCAGATCTAGGCATGACCAATCATGAGCCAGACCTGGTGCCCTCCTCCTGGCAGTACTTAAAGGCGGGACCGCTCTAAATTTAGTAGTGTCCTTCCTCCAATAAGGAAGGCAGGTCACACAACTGGGAGCCTGAGATTGGGGTCTTCTTTTGTGCTCTTCCCTCCGGGTGAGAGTGAGTGTGGACCATACCTCACCCTCTACTAGGAAGGTGGGGAAGAGCTTGGATGGCTCAGGGTGCCTTTGACCTGTTGTGATGGTCCAGGGACCATCTCTCAGTGAGAGCTGAGAGTACTGCATCAGGTAGAAGCCTGCCATGTAACTGTGCTGTACAGAAGACAATAAACAGTTCCTGTTGTTATATACCTCCTGCCTGGTGCGTGACCTTACTAGGGGAGTGGTATTAGTCCTACTGTGGGAGATGACCTTCAGTTCCTGGAGCCTACGACAGATGGAGGCGCTGCATTGCTAAAGAGATATGTGGGATATGAACCCCAGAAGCCTGGTCCTGTGTCTCAACTACCGTCGGCGGACGACTCAGCCCTCCTGTTACCAGCAGTTATATGCACCATACACAGTAGTAATGGACAAACGTCCCACCTGGTGGGGAAACACTGTTACACTTCTTTTTAAACACAGGTGTCTTTCCACGTGTTATTTGGTCTCTATTTCTCATTTTTCAGAGTCTGGAATTTATGCAGTTACATTTGCAAACAAATTTTATATAAATATCTGTTTGGGGATTTAAAAAAATCTGAATTCTTTTGCAAATTTCCAGTGATCAACAAAAAAAAAATGAATACTGCTGCGGCAGCTTTTAAACTAACGTTCGCCAGGAATGGCCGGGAGCGCCGCGGGTCTGCTCTCCGTTTAAAAACGGATTTTCCAGCCCGGAGGCCGCTTCAATAGATAAGCGCTAATGGCGCTTACTATTGAAAATGCCCGAGGCGCGGGAAAACCGTCCGGTTCTCGGCCGAAAACTGCTGCGCGCCGCCCGCACTATTTTTAAAATGCGGGGGCAGCCGCATTAGGTTTAGCCTGGTCGCCTCTGTATGTTTTTATTGTGATTCATGAAAATCTGTGGCTGAAAGGAATTTTCAAATCTGCAGCAGATTCAAATTTCTGTGAAATCTCTACTTTTAGGATGTCAGTTGTCGTGTAATTTAATCTACCCCAATGATCTTTTCATTCTACATGGATTTTATTATCTTTGCTAATTCTTCTTGAAGGACGCATGGTAAACCATCTGTGGTTTCTTCTCACTCTTCCTCTACTGGATTTAGACCTGTGTTACTTTTTGTTCTTATACCATTTCATGCAGAAGTCTTGAACTCTATGATAAATGCACAGTCTTTTATTTTCTTGTTGGAGTGTGACAATTTGCTTCTGCACAATCATAAGTTGCTGCTTCATCTTCTTTAAGCTATGTTATTTTCCATAGTCTTCTTCACGATATTGCAGTTAAACTTGTACATCATCAGTTAAATGCTTTCATATAGTCTGAAATAGCTCTGCATATTCAAGTTTTGTTCTTATATCTTGGGATTAATTCATTTCTTCATGTTTACTCAGTAACTGCTTTACCTCAGTTGATATTTTCTTATCCTGTTTTTATTAGTGATTCCTCCAGTTTTACTGCACTTTCAACTACTATAACATCTTCATAAATTCTTCACTATTGCATCTTAAATATACTACAGTATGTATTCTGAGCAATCTGAAACAATTCTTTTTAGCTCTCGTTGAAATTCTCTGCTATTATTCTTGAGGTTCTTGATATTGATAGTTTTTGTCTTCTTTTTAATCAGTTTTGTTTAATCACATTTATATTTGCAGTGAATAAATCAGTGATCTTTCCTTCTGTCAAAACAGTTAATCAAGTGTTTATTGTTAGCTAGCATATTGTCAATGTCATTAATTATTCATTTTTTTCCACTCCATGTCCATTTTCTATGAGAACTCTTCTGAGACATGTGCATGTCTCATTAGTATTTTTTCCCAATCTTTTCTATATGGTGTAGTGTTCTTTCCCCCTTTTTACTCCCCATAACTATGCATATCTTGTTTGTAGCTACTACCAGCCTCACATGGTAGGTTCTGTATCCATCCTCATACTGATGAGACCAAAAAAGTTGAAACAGCTGCCTGAGTTGATATGCTGACATGTACAGTACCTCTTTAACCAAAGCTTTGCTATAAAATCTGTATAAAATGGCAGACATAAACTTCTAGGGATTCATGTTAAAATATTTAAGAAGCCAAAAGTGGCACACTTGGAGTTTCCATTTGCATGTTATTACCCAGAATCCCTGGTGGCAGTATTGTATACTGATTGACATGCGGAAAGGTAGGGTTGTGGACCTCTCTGAGATATGTGAATGTACTCATAAAAAATGTTTTATTCATCTTTGCAGGATTTTTCTAAAGAATTAATTAATAATCTAGAAGTTTTGACACTGCAAATTATGACTTAATGTTGAGGCATAAACTTGGATTTTTAGCCTTTATCTCAATAGCAATAAATGTATAAATACAGTATATTAGATGTGTTCAGGTTTGTTCACAGCTATCTCTCAATGTATTGTATAAAGGAGTGTTTGAGGATGTAAATAATTCATTTGGTACTTTGCAAAAATAGGACTCCCCATTTTCCTCCCTCTCTTTCCCCTTTTCTCCTCACTTTTTCTTCCTCTCACCTAAATTAATATTTAACGGTTTGGATGGGAGTAACACTACTTTTAGGTATGACAACTAACATCTCATTAAATCCCTACGTTAACTTTAATGGACCCTTGGGGATAGGCATTATTAGGTGGAATGTATCTTTTACATATCATTAGCACTAACGTTGATTATACATAACCCTTTTCCGGTCAAATACATTACTTAGCGTAATGCTATTAAGCTTTGAAGAAGCATGTTAAGGCATACTGTAATGCAATGTTAACTTAGGTCAACGTCAAGACTAATATACATATAAGAAAGTGGGTGCTCCAATGAATTTGGAATATATACAGCCATATCAAAAATTGTAATAATTCAAATTCTGGAATATGGCTCTAGTATGGAGTGGGTAAAGTCCTGTATCTTGAGTGAATAGCAGTGATAATAATATAATATCTCCTGAAGCAAACAATCAAGGTGATGGTACATCAACCTGAAGTTAACTCATTGGACAAAAACTGAATTAATACTGGAGTAGAGACACACTCTTCAGGTAGCAATATGTAGAATAAATATTACCCACTCTTGAGCCTCCACGAGTCTGATGGCGTGTCCAGCCGCAGATGTAGAAATCCAGTTGTAAAAGAAGAGAAAAGCAGCGCACTGCCAGGGAGCCAGGTGGTAAAAAATTGTGTCTAAATTGTATTAAAAAAATGAACATTACCCAAGAGGGTTGTGCAACCTCCTACGCGTTTCGGACGTAATGTCCTTTAACAAGGACTCCTTGTTAAAGGACACGACGTCCGAAATGTGTAGGAGGTTCTTCTTTTTGCTAATGTCAAGACTAACGCTTTAAGTTACAAGAAGAATAGAGATAAATGAGGCTGACCTGGCTGGCTTCACAGACAAACTACTTATTTAGTTAAATATTTTTGCCAAAATAATCAATTTACTTTAAAAATAATTCAGTAGTGAATTCTAGCAAATTTGATACATTGTAAACAATTAGTCAGCATTCAGAATTTTTACTGCAAGTGGAATTAAGTGTTTTAAATCCAGATCTTATTCTTTTATTGCTATTATTGATTGATAGATGGTTATAGTACAGATGTACACTTTGTGTGTCAGGCTCTGGAGCAAGCATGGATGCCCTGGTGCTGAATCATTATCACTGTGGTGGATCCAATAAGGAAGCATAGGCCTCCCACAGTGATGTCAATGGCACGTAGCAGGTATATTCTCCAGGGCCACAGACTTTTGCTTTTTTATCCACGACTCCAGAGAAAGAGAGTCATACTACATCTCTACCACGTAGACATATTTTTTGTGTCATTGTTTTATCTTGGTTGTTGGGATATGTTTTGATACATTGCAGCACAATGTCCCAACACCTTCACTGGAAAGTATGTGATATTTTGATTTATATACGGTGTTGTACATTATCATTAAGATGAGTGACATGAGTTACATTTACAACTTTTTTTTAAACAATAATAAAACGTTGTTTAACAAATGTATTAGAGTAATTTAGTGAACAAACAAAAAGTACAATGCTTGCTTAAAAAGGCTCAATTGCAAGTGAGTTAATATCTTGATCATAAAAATAATATTGTGCAGGTTACCAAGAAGAACACCACATAATAAAATCCTATTAATTCAGAAACATAAATGTTTATGTAGTCACATACAGTATGCAACTTGTTTACAAAGAAGCTGCACTGCAATATTGTGATATTGGATTTTTTTATTAGTTATTTGGGGACAAACTTATTATGGGGAAAAAATGAAACACCAAAGTAATGGACAGCTCTTGCATTTTTCTATCATGTGTTGTTTACTTCTAATAAAAATAAATAACATTTCTTATAGAAATGAATGAGCATTTCTCTTTTTCAATGTTGGAATATAATTTGCCTACATGGCAGTTCTTTTTTGTTGTACTACATTAAATCAAGGTGAAATTATGTTCATATATCTCCTACTGATCCTTGTATTGTCATGAAGAAAAGTGCTTGCTTTCATACAGTAATAAGCCAATCATAGTACTCACGCTTAATATTGAAAACAGCTCACTACAGAAAAATTGCTAACACTTTCTGCAAAAATGAATATAAATGAAAATATAATGCAATACATCACTGACATTTTGGAATAAATAACTCCTTCCTATGTATTTTAGCATTGGTCCATTAAACTGCAAAATAAGAAAAAGATATTTCTACATATTTATAATGCTTCAAGAATTTAGACAAAACTTAAAATAACTTTTAAAAAAGTAGTCTGTCACGGGGAGACTCCTGGAGTGGGTAGGACCTCGGTAGCCAGAACAGCGGGGAGAAGGCAAGGATTGTTTGGGTCATAAGCAGGGTTTGGTGGCAGGCAGCAATCAGGATCAACAGGGTCACAGGCAGGGTTCGGAGGCAGGCAGCAAGCAGGATAGTCAGAGTAAAAGCAGGGGTCGGCAACAGAAAGGCAGGAGCAGGACAGGGGAGCAGGGACTGAGACTAGGGATTAGGGAACAAATGGGGACAAGCCAGATCATAGGCAAGGGCCTTTAATAAGTACCGGACTCAATACAGAACAGAAGCATAAACAGAAGGATGGGCATGGGAGTCTGGAAATAAAACAAAGGCAAGGGAGGAACAAGAAACTGGAAACTATAAGGTCAGAGGACAGGAGCACCAAGAGGAGACAGACAGAGGAACCCCAGAGCAGACAGAAAACAGCAGCACACCCGGAGGATAGATAAGGAACAGAATGGACGAGGAAGAACTAGGAAAATATATGTCACTGATGCTTCCACAAAAACATTAGAGAAAAAAAGACAGGAAAATTAAGTACAGTAAAATCATAGCAAGAAATTCTAAAACGGTTAAATAATAACTTACTAGTGAAATACTGTATGTGTACAATATTTTTCATTTGTTTTATTAAATGTTGTGTTAAAATGTCCAAAGCTTTATTTACTAGCAGAGATATGGTCAGTCACCTCTTTTTACCCCTGGTCCATCTTTTCCTTTTTGTTTGTTCTGATAACTGTGTTTTAGAAATGTACAAGCACAGCTGAGAAATTATTATAAAAAAATGTTTTGTGCCCATCTCTCGACTGTTCATTTGTTCAACAAACATTTCCCTAAATGTATGTCTTTTAATAATCCAACTGTATTAATGACATGTAGTGGGTTATTCATTAATCTGCAATAACACCAATATAAGCACTTTTGCACTAAAACATGTAATGACTTTAAACGAAGTCTCAGTGTTATGGTACCCATACAAGCAACATCACAGTTTAATGAATAACCTCCAGTTGTGTACTGTTTTTATTTATAATTCCATAGTGCTAATGGGGTTCCTGAAAGCTACTTATAGTAATCATGGTCTGCTGTTAACTTTAATGGCAGTTTGAATGGGACCGCAGGGACCCCCCACTGTGTAAATTCGATGGGCCATTAAGAATCTCACAGAAATATTGAGGCATTTACTTTGAGACTGCCCCAGAATTTCCCAGGTAAGTGTTCTAATAGTGGTGGCTGCATCTCTATATGCCTTAGCAATATAGGAAGCCAAAGTTAATACCTTGGACTAGGCAAAATAATGTTTTCGTAACCTGTGCATAAACTCCTTGTAAGCTGTTGTGGTCAAGAAGGCATGCTTTACAACTAAGATAACCGAGGGGTTAATAAAAACACCCAACCTACTTTGGAATAGAAAGGGTTAACTCGACATCCATTGTATGTCATAGTGGTATAGCCGTTGAGGCATACAGGGGGTTAACCTTTCCCCCCCCCCCATTAATCCCAGGGCAGCCTAACCTCCCTCCATTAGACATCTACCCCCATAATCTACCGAACAACCCTCAACAAAACAACCCCCCTACAGTAATGGGCAATATCCCTATTACCGTAGCCTTACACTTGTCAGAATTGGTCTTGTGGACATTTTTTTAAGAGTTTTGGGATGTGACTCATTTAAATATACGTTGCATAACCATTAGAATATCTTTCAGGTGGCCCCTTTTTCAGCATAGGCATCTCCCCCTAATTTATCTGGAGGGACATTTGAGAGGATATATATGGAACTCAAGACACAACTTGAGCTCTTCCTCTTCTTATCACATACAAAGGGCTCCAAAACAATTGTTTAAAAACTATTTCTTTGTTTTATTTTCTAATCTTATTTGATATATTTTGGTTTGGGAATACTAGGGGAATAGTGTATGTGTGTTTGATAGGGCATTTGGAGTTTATTTTAGTGGTTTAAACCATGTTTGGTTTTCCCCCAGAGGCGGCAGTCACTAAATCCAGCACAGCCTTACTCTAACTGGGCTGGTAACTTCATCCTTAATCCCCTATACCCCCCGCCCACCACCACCACTACCACCACCACCACCACCACTTGTTTGTTTTTCTTTGTACTCACTTTATTTTAAGTTGAGTTCTTTCTTTATTTGATTTGGGAGCTCTATTTTAAAAAGGACTGCTAAGATGCAGATACTTGCTGGGGAGAGAGGAATTAAGAAGGGAGGAATTTTTCCTCAGTTAGCAAAGAAGCTAATTATGTCTTAAAGGGACAGCTCCTATTTGCACCTGTCTCTCCAGGCATGTCTACCTCCTCCCCTGACATAAGGGCTTATAATACCAGGCCTAATGGGGGGAGGGATAGTAGGGCACAGGGCACCTGGGCCCCTGGCCCCCAGACCCACTCGCTCTACGAGCACTAACCATGGTCACAGCCCTCAGCTTAATACATCCAGTGCCTGTGACGGTTCAGGGGATTCCTTCCCCTCCATGTGTCCCTGGAGTCTGGCTCTTGCCTACCTCTTCTGTTCCTTCCCTGCCTTCCCCTGCTATTCTCCCTTCCTCCGCCCGCAGCTGTCCCTCTGCGGCAGCTTCTGACGTCATCCCGGAGTCAGCGCGCGTTCCCCGCTATACACGAGCACCCGCTCGGTCTCCCGTTCCCTGCTGCGGTGTCCCCTGCTCATGGCCCCCCTTAGTCCCTGCTCCAGTCACCTTACCTCCGGTGGCCTCTCCTTCTGTCTGTCCTCCATCCTCGGTGGGTGCTCCTGCGGCGCTCTGCGTGCCTCGTGATGCAGCCTGTGCATGAGCACTCTAACCTTACAGAGGGCGCGCGCACACGCTCCTCTTGTAGGCTCTCTCAGACTCCTGGCTCCTCCTCTCATGCCCTGCAGGCTTTCTTCCTCACTGGCTTATCTGTCCCTTCCTCTTCTCCTCCTCACCTATCCCTGCTGTCTCCTACTTCACCCTCTGCTCCTCCTCTCTCTCTCTTATTGGTGTTCCCTCCTTTATAACCCCTGTCTGTCATTTCTCTCATTGCTCTGCATAGTTCTTTGTTACCTCTGTGTGTGCAGTCCTATGCTTGGCTCTCCTCTGTTTTCCAGCTTTGTTCCTGCTCCAGCTTACCCCTGGATTTCCCTGGCTTGACCTCTGCTCGTTCTGGATTACTCTGCTCGCTATTGCCCTTGAACCCTGCTAACGGACACGACTTTGCTGACTTCTGTGATCCCTGAACTTTGGCTTACGAACATTACGATTCTGATCTCTATACCCCTGGACTCTGGCGCACGGACACCACTACTCTTACTCTGAACTCCAAAGGCATTGCAAGTATTACTAACCCTCTCTCTACAGGCCCGGCAATGCCATACCACACTCCGGGCACGCCCTCACTGCTGTAGGTGCGTGGTAATACCCTTCCCACCTCAGTACTGGGGACTGGCCAGGTCTGCGGGCATACAGGTGTGACATTGCCGTATCGACAACTCCCACAGCTTCTGCTGGTACTGTATATTAACTCCTGGAGCCCCAGCTACATCATTGGTGCCGGTTGAAGATGCAGGCACTGGCTCCAGCAACAACAACACTGGGGTTCCACCTAGCCTTAGCAAGAACAATGAGGTGAGGTGCGCTATATTACCTAGCCAGGGCATTGAAGCTTATGTGAGAGCTGTAGCTGAAGTAGTACACTACCGACACACTTTATTAAAGTGTGGCCGGTACCGCAAGCCGGGAGATTTCCCGGCTTGCTAGTGGCCGCCCCTCGGCGTGCCGCGCGTCATAGACGCGCGGTCACGCGTCTTCGGGAGCGTGCACCCCCTGCACGCGCGTCCAGGGGCTCCCCAAGGGAGCCCTGGTGTCCCGCGATCGCGGGACAGCGGCAGGGGGTTCCGGGGGACCCGGCGGACCCGGCAGCGGTAGGGAGAGCGCCCCGATCGGAGGGCGCTCTTCCGCTGCTTCGGCGCGCGCCCGTCACTCTCGGGCGCGCGCCAGGCTACTGCTGCGGCCAAGAACGGGCAAATGCTCGAATAAACTTGGCCGCAGCAGTAGGCCCCTCTGCAGTGTTTTGCAGCCAGTAATATGTATGGGAAGGGTGTATCCTTCCTGTGTATGCTGACTACCCATACCCTGGTGCAGAGGGGTATTGTTGTAGGTGGGGATCTACATCTCCATAGAACCCCTGAAAGAGTTGGGCACAAGAATCATACTGTCAAATGTGCTCCATTTCCTCCCAGACTGCCTCATGCATCCGCATTTTCAAGCCCTGGGAGATATCAAGTCTCCCATAATATCTCCCAGGGCTTGTAAGTGTAATGTAATAAATATACCATTGGGCTGGAGGGATAGGGTGCTTAAGCATGTGTTCTCATATAGGCGGAATGCACAACTTCTTCTGCCAGGGAGCACAGAGTCTATAGAGGGGTGCTTTATGAGGGCATTGTATACATGGTGTACTATGGCACTGATGAGGTTAGGTGGTTAGGTGTTACCTGTAAAATGAGCGGGGGCATGCTCACAGGAGCTACACCAAAGGGAATATTAGATCTACCCAGCTAATGCACCTGCTGCTTCCTCTTCTAAAGCACCCTGTTCCATTGAGCCCACCCCAGTGGGGCCCTTGAGCGTTCAAGTCTCCCTTCAGGCCATAGGAGAGGTTACTGCTCCTGCTCTGGCAGCGATATCTGTATTTCCTTCCAAAAATGGGGAGAAAATAAAAATCCACCTTGGTACAGCCACCCACTGTTGTTGCTGTCTACCTACAAGCATAACCTTACCCCAATATAAGCACCTTACAGGGTGTTGGAGGAAACTCCTGCTGGGGATAAATTAGTGCCCTCTCCTGGGGAATCATCCCCCAGGAAGAGCAAGTTTAAATCCCATAGGAGGGTGGCTAAGGACGAGGAGGGTGAACATTACTATGTTCACCCTCTAAAGCATTTGTTCCACACGGGTTAATCTTGTCCATCCCACTGGTTAAGATCATCCAGCCTCAGCCAGAACCCACTCCAGATTCCCAAGGGGTGAGGCCATATGGTCAAGGCATATGGAAGTAGTGGTAGGGTAAACGGAGGTATCCCAGGTGTCAAGGGTGGGGTGCTATGTAACATGAGGCCCTGCCCGTAGACATGGATGTTGGGGTTCCCTCTACTACCCCTCTCAGTTGGAAAATTGTCCTCGGGTACTTGTGTTTCAGAGCATCTACTGCACTGGACATAGTTATCCAAGGGGAGTATTATGCCCCAGCTTTTATTACTGGAGGAGGGGAATGAAATTGGTCTGACACCAATGGATGACATTGGAAGTGGGATTAAGGGAGTGGTTGACGGATTGGGGAAGGAATGGGGTAAATGGATTTTAGGGGAGGTGTCGTGGCAAGCTCCCCAAATTATATCAAGTAGGCATCTGAGGTGGGTCCTCTCTGTGGGGAGTCTGAGTTGGGCACTTTGCAGGAAGTGCCTTCTGTGCTGGACCAATCCCGTGAGGTGCTCGCTGAGGAGAACCTTCAAAACAGTTCTACAGAACACTGCAATATTCCATCTGCCCAGGTGACCGTGGAGAAAGTGATGAATCTGTGTAGATCTGTGGCCCCAGAGTCACTCAGGGGGTCACTATCTACACCCAACCACCACCATCTACCCCTGAACATTCTACACTAGCATCACAAGTAGAGGGTATGATGGAACCCCACCAGAAATCACCAAAGGGGGAGAGGGGCCATCATAAAGCAGAGGAGATTAACTCCAACAGGGAAGGGCAGGATTTTTGGGATCCTCAGCAGAGAGGAGCCTGGGGAGTAGGGGCTCAGAGAGGGGGAGTCCTTTGGAACCGAGGAGTAGCACTGACTTGACCCCCGTCATCTCCACCCAGGAACAAGCTGATTTCCTGGAAAGTACCCTCCACAGACAATTAAAAAGGCAGGAGAAAAAACGCAGGAGGAAGCCACAACCTCTATATTAATGAACAGTTGGTTAACTGTGGAAGACATTGATAGGCGGCATGATAACATTTAAGTAAATAAGGCACTTTGCTCCCAGATGGCATGCACCAAAGAGTTCTTAAGGAGTTAAGTTCAGTAATAGCCAAACCATTACATTTACAGTAATATTCAATGACTTAATTTCCACAGGCTCAGTACCACAAGATTGATGTAAAGCAGATGTGGTGCCTATATTTTAAAATGGAGCTAGATCACAACTGGGGAATTACAGTCATGTAAGCCTGACTTCAATAATGGGGAAACTACTTGAATGTTAATACAGGATAATATTCAGGAATACCTAATGGAAAACAAAATTATTAGTAATAGTCAGGATGTTTTATGAAGGATAGACCATGCCAAGCAAACCTTATTTGTTTCTTTGAGAAGGTAAGTAGGAATTTAGACCAGGGTAATGCAGTTGATGTGGTCTTCCTAGATTTTGCAATGGCTTTTGAAACAGTTCCACACAAGAGGTTGGTGTACAAAATAAAGCAAATTGAACTCAGTCAAAATATATGCACCTGGATTGAAAACTGGTTGAAGGATACACCACACAGGGTTGTCATAAATGGAACTTTATCGGGTTGGGCTATGTCCGTGAGTGGAGTACCTCAGGATCGCTACTGGGACCCTTACATTTTAATTTGTTTATTTATGACCTTGAGGTTGGCATTGAGAGCAAAGTCTCCATCTTTGCTGATGACACTAAATTCTGCAAGATGGTACAGTAGAACTTGAAAAGACTTGAAACGTGGGCAGGTAAATGGCAGAGGTTTAATACAGATAAATGTAAGGTTATTCATTTGGGAAAAAGGAATAAACAGGCAACTTACAAATTAATTGGGGATAAATTAAGGGAATCTTTGATGGAGAAGGATGTAGACTTGTAGACAGCAGGCTAACAATATCTTATCTTGCATTAAATATTTATTTTACTTATGAAGCTTGAGGGACCTTGTTCTGCAGTTCTGGTGGCACTTTTCCCCTCACCTTTTTATTTTTGGGCACCCAGTGTCTGGGGACAATAAGCCTAGGGTCCTCCTCACCAACCTGCTCCTGGCATTGGCTAAGTTAGTCATATGTAAGTCCACTGTAACAGGGATTTATCCCTGTTTGGATAAAGCTGCCTCAGAGCTCTGAATCAGTATGGAGCTAGTTAATTGCAGCCACTCAATTAGCGAGTCTCCACTTGGACTAATGAGAGCTCTGTAAAAATCCTCAGGTGAGACACAAAAGAGAGCTTTTTCTCAACACACATGGGTGCTGACCTGAGAAAAGGGGTCTTGAATGTACAAGAGGACTGTGTATTGAAATCAAGACCTCTTTTCCTGGACACAGAAGACCCAAGAACCTGCTAGATGCTGGACCCTCAAACTCACTGACACCTGGACAACACTGACCTGAAGAGCCACCTGCTTTAAGGCACCACTGAGACTTTGGGGGTGGTATGCTGGTAAGGAGCTTTTCCCCCCAGTCTTACAGATAGGGACTGGGTTACACAGGGATAGGTGTTTGTTGTTTTAAGTATATTTTTGTTTGCTGTGTTATTTTTTTTTTTTATAACTTGTATTTTATTGAAATATTTTTTTGCGTAAGAAATATAATAAAACATACATTACATAGTTTGCTGTGTTATTTAAAGGAACAGGCAATAAAGCCTTATGTTAATTTCACCCTAAATGGTCTCCATTAGCATACCTCTGTACACATCTCTTACATTTGGTGTTATAAGTTGGGATGAGAGGTGACCCTAGAATTTCAAAGAGGTCTCGGAGACTGCATGTTAAAATTGTTGCGCTTTTGCCTGCAGACAGTTCTTGCAACAGCCTTAGAAACAAAACAAAGAATCACGTGTAGCAGTGACCAGAATTAAAGGGCTACACATCCAGGCAGGAAAACTACACTGCACTGCAGAAAGCCACAACACCAGTTTGACTGGGAAGACTGCGACAGACGGTGACCCAAACAAGTACTGATGCTGTGACCAGAGTTTATCCCACCACTTGTTTGAAACCCCCCCACCCAATGAGATTTTAAAATGCCGCCCAGCTGAAGTCAAATGCAGACTCTGCAAGAATGGGGAAGAAATGTGTTCCTGGTGTAAAGAGTCCAGCAACACGAAGCAGTCTCCCTTCAGGTCTTATTTCAATGATAAGGATAATGCCTAAATGGCCGTAGAAAAAGGGCAGCAGCCAGAGTAAAAAAATTTCCAGCAACCAAGGAACTGCCTCAGCAGGCAACGTGCTGTGGTCACAAGAAAAATGCAGACGTTTTTCTTATCAAGTACACATCCAGCATCACTAATGAGAAAGAATGTGTGCCACTACTGCTGATGTCTCAGAATATGCCACGGTAAAGAAGAAAAAGAAACAGTCTACAGAGATGCCTGTGAGAGCTACGAAGTCTGCAAGTGACGTATGCCCACCTGTGGACTACCAGCTGGGGTTCTAGCATATATTGTACAGAGAAAATCCCTGCAATAGCATCTCCCGAGGTCAGGGTGAAGAATACACCTGTTACTGCCAAAATGGAGGGCAAAATGTGGTGTTCCTGTACTGAACCCAGCAACATGAAAGTGTGTCCCTTCCAGTCATACGAAGATACGGATGAGGATGAAGATATATCTGATGTGGGCCCTGAAATGAGACTCACACACAAAACAACCCTAGGATGGTGGAGGTGCCTAAACTCAGTACGCACCGAACAAACAGGTCTCTATGACCCCGAAAATTCCTGCCAGCTAATGCAACTGCAAGAGAAGCATGGTGGAAGCAGTGAAACTGCTGAAGTTTCAAACATACAGTAGAAGGAGACCTGAGTGCCCATGATTGAATGGAGTCATCCAAAGCAAAAACACGGGGGAAAAAAAAAAGAGGTTCTTCACTTACCATGGAAAAAACAGACACGTCCGCAGATCCCACTGAGAAAAGGGGGGCCAAGATGCCTTGCAGCCTTGAACAAATGGATAATTTGTCCCGCGGATGGCAGAATATCCAGAGGGCCCAAGGCAGAAGTTATGTACCTCAAAGAAGTGTCTGTCTGCTGCCAACAGTGAGGAAGCCTCAACCAACCATACCACAGAAGCAGAACCGGAACCAGTGAGTGACGATCCCTTGACCATCCCTGAAGATGCCTTGAAAATTGCCAGGCGTGACTGTGATCTGCTCCGTAAACAATTGAAACTGGAGAGTGAAGATAACGCTGAGCTGCAGAAGACTGTCCTCGCAATGTACTCTGAATCCAGGACTGAATTGGAGAATCTAAGGTCAGATCTAGATACTGCAAATGCTACTATTACCACCATGGATGAAAAGCTGGATGCCTCACACCAAGAAATCAGCAGTTGCCTCACAGAACTGTAAGTCTCTAAAAATGAACTTCACAGTCTTGCTGAGGAGCTGGACATCTCTCAAAAATCTGTCCTTAGTATGGATATTAAAGTCTCTCAGAAGGAGATTCACACCCTCAACCTAGAGATAGAAGTCTCACGCCAGGAGACTGGGAGTCTAAACTTAGAAGTGCATTAATGGAATGAGGATTACAAGAAGGCCTTGAAAATGATAGACTGTAAAAAGAGAATATACAAGGCTGAAAGAAGAAAATTCTGATTTGACTGACCACGTCAATGAAAAGAATGAAAAGCTCCACGAGCTTGAAAAAATAAATAAACTATTGGAAGATGAAAAGTTAAAGATGGGGGAGTGTACCTGAGACAGGTACAAAAGGTCCCTTATATTGGCGCACAGCAGACCCTTATGATATACTATGGTCAGGGGTGAATGAATATGTACAAAGCACAAAAAAATAAAAAAAGTTTATTAAATATCTTTAAAATGTTGTGTGGTGTAATTCACTTAGATAAAAATAGACTGGATAAGTCTATACTACTACTGGGTATCCCTAGTCAGTGCCAGTGTGGGGTAGTGATCTCATGCCAGATGGCTCAAAATAGGAGGTGTTTGAGACAGAGTGTGAGAGATCACTGCATGCAGATGTTTACTGATACTCAGCCAAATCTTGATAGTGTGTGTAGCAAGTCTAGGTTGTATAGTAGCTGCCGACACACTACTACTTGTGTATTACCTAACATTATTGCTTAAACTTTTAGTGCTTCTCATGGCATCTTTATTTGATATTTAGATCGTGCACTCCTTGATACACCCACTTAAAGAGGTGTCCAGCACTGCTACAACTTTGACAGTGCTCCCTGTGCTCACACGCTAAACACACTATATATAGCATATGCGAGCTGGCAATGATTCCCTCAGTTACAAAGGGTCTCAGAGATCAATATTAGCACACAAACAGGGTGCATCGTGACACTTTGATCCACACCAGCACTGCAGCTGAGACAGGATGCACGCATACCTGAATAAGATTACATCTTAATATGGTGATTTGACCTAACAGAATCATGATACATACACCAGCTGGACCTTCCATCTGATATACAGGGCGACTCTACAATTACTAAATATAGGAAAAACCTGTCCTGTTTTCAATGCCAAATTTTTCTAATGTGCAGAGCAAGTAGCTGTGCTTTCATGGTCTAGATTTGCTCTTGAACCAAACAAGCTCTGCTTTCACATATAAGCATCTACAACTACATCCCCTACATGTTATGGCAGTAAATGTATATGCCATAGGGACAAGTATACAGCAGCTACTTTGACACTTATCACTCTGACTAGGCATCTGCTAACATAGTAGCACTAGTCTTGTGCCCCTTCTTGAAATATCCTAGGGCTATAGGTAATCCATACAGGTTCATTCCACCTACCCTGCCCTATCAGCGCAAGGCATTACCTTAGTTGCACCGGAACATTGCTACACATGCGCAGTAAGAGAGTCTCTTACCTATAAGCACAACAGTGCTAGGCTATCTGTCCTTCAGTCCTGGAGGTATACAGCATTTACCATACAGCTGCACATCTCTTATGAACCCTAGAGATACCTATACTCAAAGCAGGGTATAGCAATTGTAATTTACCTACCTTGCCTCATATACGCATGAATCTCATCTGCCCTCACGATTCTTCCGACAATATCCACGTGACACACGCGCAGTGGGATTCTCTCACCACACGACACAGCACGGCTGGGAACTATATGCTCAGCCCAGGCATAGGTAGTTACCTTCGTGCTGTTTAGCTTTGGATTTTAGCCTTCCAAATCAGCGCATTACATCAGTGCAGGCAGCTACTATACAACCTAGACTTGCTACACACACTATCAAGATTTGGCTGAGTATCAGTAAACATCTGCATGCAGTGATCTCTCACACTCTGTCTCAAACACCTCCTATTTTGAGCCATCTGGCATGAGATCACTACCCCACACTGGCACTGACTAGGGATACCCAGTAGTAGTATAGACTTATCCAGTCTATTTTTATCTAAGTGAATTACACCACACAACATTTTAAAGATATTTAATAAACTTTTTTTATTTTTTTGTGCTTTGTACATATTCATTCACCCCTGACCATAGTATATCATAAGGGTCTGCTGTGCGCCAATATAAGGGACCTTTTGTACCTGTCTCAGGTACACTCCCCCATCTTTATCACGACACTCCCTTGGCAGCACGCTACTCCATCTAGGGGTTTGAGCGAGGTCTCTCTCCATAGTACTAAGATGAAAAGTTAGTAGCCCTTGAGCAACATACCTAAGCAGAGCATATTTTGCAGAGCCAGCTGCAAGAGCTGTGTGTGTATCTACAGAATGCTAAAGAGAAGCAGCGATCTATGCAAGGAGAAAATCTGCAGGCTGCTAAAAATGTACAAGTGCTGCAGGAAAGTCTGATTACCCAGTGTCCCCCGCAGAGCAGCATGAGGAACTGAAGGCTACCCTGAACATCACCAGGACATCGCTGGAGGCCAAGCTTAGAGGCCAGGTGACTCAGTACAAGAGGGAGCACATGAAGGTCCAGAAACTGAGGCAAGCAGCTGCGGCCCTAGCAAAGAAATCCACAGAGCTCAAAATATAGTGAAGGATGCATTACTGCACACTCGGAACAAGCTCCAGAAACAGGATTCTCTCACTGATGAGCTAAACTTGTTAAAAAGGAAGAAAACCAGCAGAGTCATTCATAAATACTACAAAGCTCTTGTCCAAGCAAGGTTGGAAAGAGAAAGGTATCTGTGCAAATGCTCTGTAGTGCTCACCATACAGACTGCATACAGTGGAATGAAAACTCGTTGTCTAAATCGTCAGCATATAGCAGCCTGTTTTCACCAATCCATATGGAGAATGCAACGTCAAAGAAAGAATTATGAACATTTGAAGTAGTGTGTCATTTTGCTCAAGTCAAATGCTAAGAAGGATCTGCAGCAAATGTGCAACAAATAAATGAAGGAAACTGCTGGTGTGATTCAATCCAGATATAGGTTCTACATCACAACCAAGCAAGCAATAAGCGCACCTGCAATGCCATCTCAGTGCTACGATCGGCTTTCCACACAATTCAGGAAAGAAGAACCGAATTACGAGAAGTGCAATAACAGCACTAGTTAACTACCAAACTGATATGCCACGGGAGTCAATAAGTATGGATAAAAACTCTGCCCAACTTGAACCACCTGTATCCCTGGATTGTTGCAGATAGCCATCCCTGAACCAGGAGCTACGGTATTGCTCAAGTCTCGCAGTTTTTTGCATTCATTTGCATATTGTTTGAGTGCTACACACCCAAATATTTATTTCAATCATATACGACATAAAACATTCCCTCACATTTGTACTTGCACAACATTGTTCATTCATGCATACATGATACACAATTTGATTAGTATTTGAAGTTAAAGAATAGAAGCTTCACATACCAGCCAGATGTGCTTGGACAAACAACACAGATGAACAATCTTGGAGGAGGAGAGGCAACACTATCCTATGATAATAAGAATGTTACACATGTCATTCAACGACACTTTAATGACTGTATATATTAATATTCAGATCTACCTTGTTGTTTACCTGAGAAATAGGTGTTGATCACATTCTGCCGTATCTCAACTCCACTGGCTGTCTGCTCATTTTCACCTGCAGCATGTACGGGAGGGTCCTCCTGAAGCCCCTCCCATATGTTGCCTTGAAGATTATGACACAGTGCAATATTGTGCAGAATGCAACAACAAATGACTATGTCAGACACCTTCTCAGGCTTATACTGTAATACACTGCCCGTTTTATCTAAACACCTGAACCGACTTTTCAACAGTCCAAATGTCCGCTCAATAACTGACCGAGTTGATATGTGTGCAACATTATATTTCTCCTCTGCAGGTGATTGCGGGTTAGCCAGTGGTGTCAAAAGCCACGGTCGTATCCCGTAACCTGAGTAAACTAGAATAGAGCGTTAAAATTAATTTTTACACTATACAATGTAGTCATGTTCTTAAAAATATGTTTTTGATATAATTCTGACAAATGTTGAAATAAAAACATATATGACATGCGATTTGATTGTCCATGTCTGAAATGTTCATCAAACATGCACATATATCATGTCAAAACAGTAAACACATATTTCAATAATGTTCACTTACACATCCATGTTTTTGTTAATGAAAAATGGCCTTATGTGATGATACCGATGTTGTATTAAAAGATGGCAAATCATATATTTCAAGTAAGAACTTAGATTGATGGCCACTTGTGTTATTGTGTGTGTGTGTGGGGGGGGGGGGGTGTACATATTAGCAAATATGTATATAATCACAAATTATTATAAATACAGTCAGAAAAATGCACAGTAACTATGTTTGTGGTCATTTGCCAATATGAAACACTATTCATGTCATATTAATCATAATGTTTCATGTCACCAAATTAGACATGATGAAATATGTATGTTACCACTTCATAGTCTTATACTTCATAATATGTACTCACCCACCAGCCAACCATGCCCAAAATACCCATTTTCAAAGGCATGGAAAACTGATGAGTTCCTTAGTATCAAAGAATCATGGCTGGAACCCCAGAATCTGGCTACCACATTCATAATCTTTATAGTGACATTGCATACCACCTGCACATTCAGGGAAATATAGTGCTTTCTATTCCGGTATGCATGCTCACTCTGACTAGGCGGGATCAAGGCAACATGGGTGCAATCGATTGCACCCATCACTCATGGCATCCCGGCTATGGTATAAAAGCCATTTCTGACTTCCAGCCACTCTGTCTGCTCTCTAGGAAAATGAATATAATTCCTAGCGCGTCTAGTCAGTGCACATAGAAACTGGCTAAAGGCCCGCGAGAATGATGACTGCGAGACCCTGCCCACTATGCCCACAGTTGTCTGAAAAGACGCAGAAGCCAGAAAATGTAATGAGCACAGCATTTTAACAAGACCAGGGACTGCACGACCTCTGGCTGTTACACTATCTAAATCTTCTCTTATGTCATAAAGAGCTAAGATTGCTGCTGCTGCTAACGACTTACAATCTCCGCCTCACTCAGCCCATCTAAAAGTGTTCTTTCCCGGTACACACGTGGACGGCCTGGCAACACCTCTCTCCTCTCTCCTCTCCTCTCCCCTCTCCTCTCCCCTCCTCTCCCTCTCACATCCTGTCTATCTTCTCCCTCAAGCAAAATAAGTCTCCGCCTTCTCCTGAACAAACGTCTCATTTGCATCTCCATCTCCACGTCACAGTGAGTGTTGATTGTTCCTCCATTAAATACATATGTGATTAGGTCACGTGACTGAAATAAATGAACGTTGTGTAAAAATATATTTGCATTGTACTCTGAGATTCGTGTTTAGAAACAATGAGTAAGTGTTAATTAGCACTTATAAACATCGCTAGATAATCATGTGAAATGTATACAAAATAAACTACACCATTGTTTCCAACAAGTTAACAAGTTATTTGAAATGCATCAACATTTTATGTACACAAGTGTGTGCAATAAGATTTGGGAACATGAATGTTGAGAAATTAATTGAAGCATATTGACGTATTAAGGTGTTTAGTAAGAATCTCTTTATAACTTAACACACATTTTTGGGGTGAAATAAATATCCATCAAAACAATCAATATGTAGAATGCTAAGTGATTCTTTATAAACTAGATATATCCTTTGTCATGTCATTGGTGGCTGAAGCAGAGTTTTAACATCTAAGTCTTGCACTGCATTGTGTCCAATATATTCCTGGAATGTTAATACACTACCGACACACTTTATTAGAGTGTGGCCGGTACCGCAAGCCGGGAGATTTCCCGGCTTGCTAGTGGCCGCCCCTCGGCGTGCCGCGCATCATAGATGTGCGGTCACGCGTCTTCGGGAGCGTGCGCCCCCTGCACGCGCGTCCAGGGGCTCCCCGAGGGAGCCCTGGTGTCCCGCGATCGCGGGACAGCGGCAGGGGGTTCCGGGGGACCCGGCGGACCCGGCAGCGGTAGGGAGAGCGCCCCGATCGGAGGGCGCTCTTCCGCTGCTTCGGCGCGCGCCCGTCACTCTCGGGCGCGCGCCAGGCTACTGCTGCGGCCAAGAACGGGCAAATGCTCGAATAAACTTGGCCGCAGCAGTAAGTGTGTACACAATTGGTTCCGTGCTCGAGAGAGAGGGCAGGCCTACAAAATATGTAAACATTACCAATATGCATAATGTGTGACTTGAATCATCCTTTAACATTATAAACATTATGAAATAAATAGCAACATTTACGACACGAACATTGTTATTATTACAAAGTATTTTAGGTAAAGGAATTATATCACTGTTTATGTTGACAAACAAGATTCATCTTATCTGAAGTGTTCCTTTAAGAGACTATCCCTAGACTCACCAAAACAGAAACATTGAGTTACTCCGTAAATAATCCTAACATTAACAACTCATATTGTAAAACATACTAAACGTATGCGGTGACACTATTATGTCAATAAGCTCAACTCTTGAATGTAACAAATAATATCTTTGGTAAGACCACAGAAGCAATAATCCAAAGTAATATGTCTTAGCTCCATTGACAGCATGCTTCAAACATATATTTCAACAATGGTTTTTTTTTCTAAGTGCCATTCCGCCGCTCATTCGCAGCCTTTCCCCAGCAACTTATCAACTTTTTGGGGCGAGACGGATTGGCGTGAAAATCTCAATTCTAGAGTGGCGAATAGTGGCGCAAAGCTACTCGCCACTACTAAAATTGAGCGGGTTTAAAAACATGGCTATTTGCGGCGCAAAGTGCCTTTTCACCGCGCCGATGGCGGAAAAAAAACGCCAACAAACTTGGCGTTTTTTTTTTTTATTTTCGCCAAGTTTTCGGCCCTTACTGAATCGGGGTATGCATTTTTGGCACAAAACAGGTGAAAAGTGCCTTTGCGCCGCTTAGTGTATTACCCCCTATATATGACCACCTCCTTTTAAAGAAAGACACTAAGATCTATATCTAGGTTTAACCCTGCAGGAGCTAGAGTGTCCAATTCAAAAATCTAAAATTATTCTCTTTTGATTAAGGCAACATTCCTATCTCCCCCCTCCAAAATGGCATAACTTGCTCTATACCTGGATATTTTAACCCTTTCAGATCTGAGTTATGTGGTGTTATATAGTGATTAGAGACACTATGGGTGGTTACCTTTCTTTTTATATTACCAATATGTTGTAATATTCTAATCCTTCATGGACGGATAGTTTTTCCTACATATTGGTAACCACATGTACACTCTAATAAGTATACTACATAATTGGATCTACAATTAATATGTTTACGTATATTATATGATTTACCAGTGACATTTGAGATAAAACTTTCACCGGCCGCAAAGCTATAATTGCATACAGTGCAGTCTACATCCATAGAAACCTTTTGGGATGCCTAACCGCCCTTTTAATAATGTGTCTTTTTTCTTTTTCAGAGCACTTGGTGCAAGCTGGTTTTTCAAGTTTGGGGCCCTCTTGAATATAACTTTGCTTTTTTAAAACGTTGCTTGCACATTGTGAATCTGATTTAAAAATCCAAGTAGGCAAGACATTCACAGTGACTTTGATTAGGATAGAATAATTGTGAGCTTTATAGAAAACCTTATACAGTATGCTGCTATATTTTCATATTCAATACTTTTTTTCATTGAACTGTAATCATCACTACTGTTTGACTTTGCATTTTGCAGTATAATTACAATAGACTTGCATGTGTATTTTAGGCTGCGCTTATAATGCCGGGGACAACGAAGCGACATCGCTGCAAAACAAATGCATTGCCGCTGTCACCTGCGCTTATAGTAAGCGTGATGTGATGACGTGACAGAGCAATGGATTGGTCGCGATCGCTGGAAGTCATCTTTATTTGATTTTCCAGCGACCGTCGCCTGACCGTCGCATCGCCGACGTGTATATCTTTTATTCTATATGTATTATTTATTATTCAATACTTTCAAACGCATATGCGTGTCATCACATTTAGGCACATGCGTGTATGTGAATTTCCAGTCTGAAAAAAACAAAAGAGACATCCCTTTTTTTTTCTCGACATGGGCTTAACATTTTTTGCCATTCTTACAATCACTAACTTTTTAATTCTACAGTCATATAGACTGAATGTTGTTCTACAGTCATGTAGACCGTATGTACAGTATGACAGTATACTGTATGTTGTGAGGTGGGTGGCATACTGTAATTTGTATTTGGGGTGGGGTGTTCAAATGATTCTCATGAATTTAAAGAAGGAACAATGTTATTTGTACAGGATAATCAAGAGAAATTGAATAATACAAAAATACAGTTGGTCGCTTCTTTCAAATTTACAATCTTGTCTTTATCTTCTTCGTAATGGCTGCATTGCATTCTGTAGTTCTTTTGTCATTGAGAGAGAGGGGGATTAGTGTAAATTACTGACTGTTACTACAGTATACACACAGTACAACACTTTTGCACATGTGTCTCCCCCTTTTTTATTATTTCATTACAAAACAAAAGAGATATACTCTGTGCCTAATGATAATGTCCATATGTAGTGTAATGATGGTGTAATATACAACCGTCAGTTGTTGTAGACAAATTTGTGGTTGCTGCATTCAGAATTCAGTGATGATGGATTCTCAATGCATGAAATGAGATAAAAAAACATATATACTGTAGCATAATACCGTAAGGTAGTTGAAAGGCACAAAATATTGTGCTAAATAAGAGCTTCAAAGGAATTAAATAAAAGTGACAGGTAAGTGAAAAAAAGAAGGTACATTTATTTTTAAAAAAAATATATAAAAATAAATTCTATAACATTACAATATAAAAACAATAATACTTTTCGTAATGACAGCTTCCAATGACAATCCGCTGCAGTAAAAAGATCCCTACTTACTAGACATAAGTAGGATAAGCGCAGTAGATAATCTGAGAGTATCCCCTCTCATAGACGTCAGGATACCCGATAGTCCACATGGTACGCCATGTCCCAGATCTGCTGATGGCGACGAGTTGTCAAACGCTCCAACGGAGCTGAAGGGTGCCTGATTCGCACCATTTACTCCTACTGCCTTCCGTAGTCTCCACAGGCTCCCTCGTACCTCACGAGAGAGTGAGAAGTCGGTTCTGATATTCGGAGATCAACTGGAGTTAGTCAGTAAACGTCAGCTTCAGTATGCTGAACAGTTCTGCTGTGCAGGGCCAAATGGAGTTTAACCCTACATATTTTGAGAGATAGACTCTTCTTAAGGGGTGTGATGTGGCAATGGACCTAAATCCGTGGTTAAATAATCCCTTTAATCATCTTTTATCTGTTGCACATGTGTGTCAAACAGCACATGAGCACTTGTACTTGAAAATAAAATTAAAATGAGCCTTTGAGTGTCTACAACTAACAAACAAAAACACTATAAATATGTTTTATACAAATACATAAAACAATACAAAATAACCCATATATTATCTATTATGTATGACACAAATACTGGCCATGTACAGCATGGTTATTTTTTCATCCAATATAAAAAAAGCTCATATATTGATTGATGGTAATGCCAAGACTTAATCTGCATCTGATCAAATTACTCAATAGTGAGCAACACAGTGAGTCCATAACTTTTGCATACAATTATTGTAAATACCATATACATTTGATAATATTTATACATAAAAAATTCTCATACACAATAATATTGTAAAAATGTGAAACTAGCCAATGATGAAGATTTGTTTGCTTTATAAATCCAAATCTACTTTTTCATTTATATATTTTAATAGATATAATTTGGTCTCAACCTTTAAATTTGGCTGGCATAGAGATAAATATATCACTATACCTTGAACCGTACTATTTGTTTAATGATGTTTACTATTTTTCTATTTGTATACCCATATTTAGGCCACATGGAGGACAGTATTGTACATATATATATTTCAATATATATTTTAAGAACTCCGATTGGCCAGATGATGGATAGAGAATTCCTATAATGTATATCAAAATCTATAGCTAAAGTATTCCGATACTGGAATTCCAGAAAAAGATACATAATGTGCCTGAGAAGCACACATGATAGGGAGAATCAAATTGATAGTAATTATTATGATACAGAGGATAACGGGAAGCAGAGAAAAACAGAGCAATACGGAATCATATTGTTTAATTGATTATTGAAGAGATGTTAATCTTCCTTCAAAAAAGCCTTAAGGTCAAAATCAATGTTTAGACCACACGGAGCTAGAGTTTTTAACTCATAGATCCAAAAGGATTCTCTACTGGCCCAAAAATTAGTTTGATAACGCCTCTCCAATGAGGTGTACTGTACGTGCTTCAATGGCTTTGCATATGAGACCTCTAGTTTTTTTTTTTGCATGAACTAATAAAAAAATGATTGGAGACGTTATGGTTAACCAAACACCTTTGTATATTATATACATGCTCATAGAGCCTACATTTGATGGGTCGTGTGGTCATACCCACGTACTGCAGACCACAGGGATATTCTAGGAGGTAATGAAAGGTGTGGAGAATTATCTGTTAGAACTATGGTTATTCTCCACAAAAGAACCCCTGATATACTGCACTCTCCTAAATAATATTAACATTATATGTTCTGACAGGACTGGTCAGGGTGAGATAATGAGAGTGGTGGAAAATGTTATTGAACAAATACACAAAATGACCCCGTATGTGGACAAATAAATGGACTTAATTAAAAATATAAATCTTTAATAAACTTAATGTTAAAATAAAATAGGGTATAGAAAACTCCTAAACACATATAAACACAGACATGGGTGTATTGATGATACAGTAGACACACTTGAAGGATTGTATTCTCTCTAAATTATGCCCTACTTAGTGTTAAATGTTAACACTACAATAATATTGTCCCTTTACTAATAAGATTTCTGAGGGTACTGTACATTAGACAGTGTGAGCAAACGGTATGCGTGAACTAAGTCTACTATATTCCATGTTGTGAGATCATAGTAAAGACTTGATAGCCTCCTTACATCTAGTAGTTGTTTCCACTAGGAATTATTGTATATCCCTAGATCTTAGTGGATATATATTGTATTGATACTACATTCATAGATTAGAACACCCACAGTTAGCAACAGTATAATGCTGCTGCTAGTGTAGAATTGGTACTTAGCACATATTACATAATGTGTAACAAATTGTGTCCATTGAGCGTTCCCTGGTGGACCACATAGGAATCTTCCTAGAGTATAGTAATTGCACTTTAAAGCAACCACAATTGGCAACAGCGATTGTTATTTAGTATCACCTAGAGGAAGTACTCAAGCCGGTACCTACACTTGTGTCTAGAAGAGTGAAGAATCTGAAAGACATTCTGGTTAGAAGCCACATGCCACTATTCCAAACACCATCATGGATTCCAGATAAGCCAAAAATCTCATTTACAGTAGATGTGGGCGATGCAATGCATGCCCCCTAATGGTGCCTTCAAAAAAACTTCACAGACTCTTACAATAGAAGACAGTTTGTAAAAAAAAATTAATCAACTGTCAAACTGAGGGAGTAATATACCAGATGGTATGTAAATGTGGCAAACAATACATTGGTAATTTATGATTTATTCATGATTTATTTAACAAAAATAAAACCAAAATGGAGAAGCCATTTGTGAAAAACTAAGTATACCTTATGATTCAATAGCTTGTGGAACCACCTTTAGCAGCAATAACTTGAAGTAATTGTTTTCTGTATGACTTTATCTGTTTTGGCCCACTCTTCTTTACAATGCTGCTTCAGTTCATTGAGGTTTGTGGGCATTTGTTGATGCACAGCTCTTTTAAAGGTCCAGCCACAGCATTTCAATCGGGTTGAGGTCTGGACTTTGACTGGGCCATTGCAACACCTTGATTCTTTTCTTTTTTAACCATTCTGTTGTAGATTTGCTGGTGTGATTGGGATAATTGTCCTGTTGCATGACCCAATATTGGCCAAGTTTTAGCTGTCGGACAGATGGCCTCACATTTGACTCTAGAATACTTTGGTATTCAGAGGAGTTCATGGTCAATGACTGCAAGGTTCCCAAGTCCTGTGGCTGCAAAACAAGCCAAAATCATCACCCATCCACCAAATTCATCTTTTCCCGAAGGCACAATAAAGAATACATTTTGATGTGCAGATGTCCAGAATCCTCTGTTGCTTGGAGAGAAGTCAAGAAGTCACCAGTCAGTAGTTCTTCATTTCTTTCTTCTGGGAGGTGTTGACACCTCCACCACTTTCTGTCAAATAAGACGTGGCAGGCCTTATATAAGGCCTGTGATATAACATTTTATAGACAAATGGTACAACATGGCACCAATCTGATTGGTGGATGTACCATGTGAACAGGCATCAATTACTTCTCTACCAAACTTGATGGAATCACATGGTATATCCAACAAGATGATGCCATTACTTCATAGGGCAAGTGAGGATCATTACTTTGTGTGTTAAGTAAGGAACCTTGCTTCGGGAGTCAAGTGGGATCATTGATTCATGGGTTAAAAGAGGACATTGGTGTCACAGTTGGATGGAGAGGACGAGCCTTCATCCTGGCAAAGGTAAGAAACACATTTATTCACTATGGACTACCTTTTGATTGCCAATGTGGCTATCTTTGCCCCCATTGAGGGCATAAGTAACCACAGTGACAATCAATGGATTTAATAGCTAGTGTTTGTTTTTATTGTATTGCAATTTGTATTATATTTTATTGTGTTTTTAATGCTTCTCAATGGGCAAAATTGCAAGCTATAATTAGCCTATAGGGCTATTGCCCAATATAGTGTGTGGTGGTGGTGGTGGGGGCATTCAAATGCCAGGACCCCTGCTGTGCTAAGCCGATGGACCATTACAGCATCTATGGACTATACTCAGGATTTTCCCTGACATGTTCATGGAATTCCTCAGAATCTGGGCCAAAAACCATCAGTGCCAGAGTGATGAAGTCCAGAGTACTATGTTTTACCACGAGTTTCTGTCAAGTGAAATGTATGTCAAAACCTATGGTGCTTTATAGATGACTATCAAATAAAGCCCCTTTTTTGTTTGACAAACGTTCCTGGCACCCATCCTTTTTCTAACTGCTTATTCATGCCCAGCCTGCAACTACGCAGCACCCTAAAAATGTATGAGAGACTAGGCACTACCACTGTACATACAGTAGTCAATCTCATGTGACCTCCTTTGGAGCCAGATAAGGACAGTTACATACTGTATAGTATAGTAAATATTTTCTAAAATATAATAGGCTATGAATACTCAGTAATAGTCAAAGTCAGTGAGAATCTGTGAGGGGTGCATATGGTGAGAGAGAGATGGGAGCGGTGGAGGTACACATGGGGTACCGGATCTAGATGCTCCACAACTCCTCCAGCAAGGGCAGTATTGACTGGTAAACTATACAGTAATGAAATGTTGGGGTCCCTGACAGAGAGAGCTGAAATCATCAATCTCGCATCTATTGGGGCAGTCTCGCCAGCCTTGAGGTGGCCAGATAACATTTGTAAGTATTACCTCCCAGTTTCACATGTTGCAGAAGTACTAAAATACTAGCGAATTGACAACATTTGTGAGTTTAAGTCATTTAAAAAATGTGTTAATATAACTTTACTTTTGATTTTTTTTCTAACATTTAGCAGTACAACCATATTGTTTTTTATATGTGTTGTCTAGTGCTGAAATAAATGTTAAAATAAAAAATGCTAAAACTAGATAGAAGGGATGAAGACAAAAACATTAATGGACAGTGATTCAATTTAACTGAGCTACTGTACCATTTTCAATTATGCATAATACAGAGAATGAACCTATTACCAATATCATGATGCTGATAGCTGCAGCAGAATATAAATAAGCCAAACAAGCAGGTGAAAAGTTCACTCATTTAGCAATGTTAGACCTTTTAATTTGTCCATAGAGCATAATAGTGCAATTCATGTCCCCAGCATTACTTTCTTTGTCTTTGTTGATTTATTTAAACCCATTGTATATATTTATTGTTTTTTTTTATCAACGTCAAGGGAACTTTCAAACTAAACTAAGGTTGTTCTTATTAGAACCTACATCTGCATAATGATGGTCTAAATAATTAATGAGAATGTTTGCCTTACAAATGTCAAGTTAAAAAGTTCCTAAATTTGAAGCTTTGATAATAAGCATAAAGCGTCCTTGTAGACTCTTACATCAAACATTTTGCTGGTGGGCAGTGGTAGCCTACATTTTTTCATGCACTTTCAGGTTTAACTTCTCTGAACCCAAGGAATAAATTATCACTATCTCTATTTAAAAAAAAATCTTTTTTAGACTGTTATCTCAGAATTCTTGCCAAACTAAATAAATACAACAGATGACAGAGAAGCGCAATGCTACATCCAACATGACAGAAATACACAGTAAAATACTTACATATTCTCTTGAAAAAGGATAATTTAGTTTAACCCTTTGGCCAAAGCGTTGTAAGCTTGCGTGCTACGACAAGGCAGACACCCGTTCGCAAGTCCTAACACTACCAGATAAAATACTAATATACCTCTATTAGGATTAAAATTCTCATTTATCTCTATTAGGAAGGAGAAAGACCACATTGGATCTATATCCAGTAGAATGAAAGGACCTACTAACTTGGGAAGTGGGGAGGGGCGGGCTTAAAACCTGGGAAGGAGGAGCCACTAACCTCCAACAGCTGAAACTGCTGAGAATAGGTTAACAAAACACAAAACCCCAGCAAGCTCTTTTTGGGAACCCCTGAGCCCCCACAATATATATATATATATATATATATATATATATATATATATATAAATACGTATATATATATATATATATATATATACAGTGGTTGACAAATCACCAAAAAATCTACTCGCCACACAAAAAAATCTACTCGCCACCTAGTACCAAACGTGTGCTGCTTGGGCCAATATTTACTTGCCCGGGTGTTAAATCCACTCGCCCGGGGCGAGCAAATGTATAGGTTTGTCGAACACTGTATATATATATATATATATATATATATATATATATATAAACAGAAAAAGAGAGAGAGCGCACGCCCCATAGCATAATACTGCGTGATTTATTATAAAAATAGGGATGGGATGGAAGGGGGGGGGGGGGAATCGCACTCACAAGATAAAAAGTTTTAAAAGGCAGTTTGTGAATTATATCACCACCATCCGGTACTGCTGGGCGAAATCACTTCCAGATAGCTGATCAACATCACCGCCAACCGGATAAGGACGCCGTTGTACCGTCTGTATGCTGTTCAAATTCAGCTCTCCACTCCGAATGGCCGCTGTATTCTTCCCGCGCTTGGTATGGCCTCATGCGCGTGCGCAGCGTCTTCGTGACGTAATCGCGCTTCTCAGTATCCTGACGCGTTTCGTCACCAATCGGCGACTTTCTCAAAGGGCTGATGATTCATGGGTAAAAGTCCTGCCCTTTTATACAGCCAGTCCAGTGATTCATGATTAATCGCAAGGTGATGCTTAACCCTTAATTTGCTATTAGGGTGCTGCTCATATGAATAGATACTACAGATGACTGACAGCAAAAGAGGCAAGTTTAGAACCATAATATATGGAGATAAACACTTAATATGGGAGGATCTAGATCACTTAATTCATATACAAAATACATAAAATTACATAGTTAAAACTACATTGCACTCTAAAAATAAAAATGGATGTAAATCTTATGTTGGGATAGGTTAACTGACAAACAAAATACATCTAGCTCTAATAAAAAATACACTTATTTGTCAAATAATTACTACATTCCCCCCACTATTTTTTCCATCACGTCATTCCCCATTCCCGACCCTTAGAGAAATCACTGAGTGCACATTTAATTATAAAACAATTTATTTCAAATTAAAATCACATTCAGATATTATTATTAACACAGTAATTATTAAGAATTATACACATATATATATAAGCATAGAGGATATTTCCTAGGAATAGTATAATGAAATACATTAAATTTATCCATTCAATTTTTAACATACACACACATATACAGTTGTGGTGTATCTCATACACCCATCCTTATAACTCTTTCTCTCTCCTATATATACCCCTTAGACTCCTTGTTCCTTGATGGAATAACACATTGTTTACTATTAGTACTTTTGTTATGTGTCTATTAGTATAATTCAATGTTTAATTTTATTCCATATGTTTCATATAAGGAATATATTGTTATTTCATTTTTGTCATTACATGTAGTAATTATTTGACAAATAAGTGTATTTTTTATTAGAGCTAGATGTATTTTGTTTGTCAGTTAACCTATCCCAACATAAGATTTACATCCATTTTTATTTTTAGAGTGCAATGTAGTTTTAACTATGTAATTTTATGTATTTTGTATATGAATTAAGTGATCTAGATCCTCCCATATTAAGTGTTTATCTCCATATATTATGGTTCTAAACTTGCCTCTTTTGCTGTCAGTCATCTGTAGTATCTATTCATATGAGCAGCACCCTAATAGCAAATTAAGGGTTAAGCATCACCTTGCGATTAATCATGAATCACTGGACTGGCTGTATAAAAGGGCAGGACTTTTACCCATGAATCATCAGCCCTTTGAGAAAGTCGCCGATTGGTGACGAAACGCGTCAGGGATACTGAGAAGCGCGATTACGTCACGAAGACGCTGCGCACGCGCATGAGGCCATACCAAGCGCGGGAAGAATACAGCGGCCATTCGGAGTGGAGAGCTGAATTTGAACAGCATACAGACGGTACAACGGCGTCATTATCCGGTTGGCGGTGATGTTGATCAGCTATCTGGAAGTGATTTCGCCCAGCAGTACCGGATGGTGGTGATATAATTCACAAACTGCCTTTTAAAACTTTTTATCTTGTGAGTTCGATTCCTCCCCCCCCCCCCTTCCATCCCTTCCCTATTTTTATAATAAATCACGCAGTATTATGCTATGGGGCGTGCGCTCTCTCTCTTTTTCTGTTTATAGATATCCGTGGAGGTGGTTTATCCCTTGTGAGAGCAGCAGAAGATCCCTTTGCACACATCCTATACCTCCTATTATGGACTGATTATTGAAGGACTGGTTGGATTTTATATTATAACTTTATACTTATTTTTCATTTTTTCATTTTTTCACTTTTTTAGCACTTTTTGCACACTTTTTATTTTTTACTTTTTACCCACATTAATGTAATATTCTATGTTGTTGTTTTAAGTATATTTGTTCATTATGCTTAGTATTAACAGTTCTATTGCACATGTTCATCTTGATTTTTAAACACATTTAGGATCTTACACACTTATCGTATATAAGTTATTAGCACTACAGTTTATTAACATACATAGCAATATAGTATTATTTTGGCGCCACATTTTTTGTTTTTTTTGTTTTTATATATATATATATATATATATATATATATATATATATATATATATATATATATATATATATATATATATATGGGACAAAGCCATAGCCTGTCTTCATTATCCTTGTCCATTTATGATATATCTTTATTGGAAAGAGGCCTGTCGTTTGCACCAAATACAGGCCCAAATGCTTTCCAATTATTTGTAGATTTGAATAGTTTCATGAGAAAAATCACTCTCAAAAGATATTTTAATATACAGGAGACTAACATTAAATTAGCTGATCCCACTGTTGTTGTTGATACACAGGAGCAAATATGTATTAATGCTCTGACTTCACTCTTAATGGAGTCAGAAATAGTTCCAGTAACATCACAGAGTGTTCTAGATAATTTTGATCTGACCATTCATGACACCAGTTCGCTGGAAGCAGATTTAGAGGAAGATCTTAGACTATTCATGGTCCCAAGACTCAACAAAGTATCCGGACGTTCCTCCTTCTCCTTCCGTGCACCCCAAAACTGGAACAACCTACCAGAGACTCTCATATCCACCACCAGCTTAAGTTCTTTCAAATCTAAGGCTGTCTCACACTTTAATCTGGTCTGTAACTGTTTCATACGCTCATAATATATATTTTCTTTAACTGTGCATGCAATGTCTTGTATATAAATGTATACCTTGTTCATTTATGTAACTGTATTTGTAACCATGTATTATTTGTTTTACTCTGTGCCCAGGACATACTTGAAAACGAGAGGTAACTCTCAATGTATTACTTCCTGGTAAAATATTTTATAAATAAATAAATAAATAAATAAATTATGCACTCACCTTTTAGACCTAAATTGGTTTTCTTCCCCTACCAATTTAAAGGTAGCTTTGTGGATACTTTTTACAACCTGGTGCTTCAAGACTTTGAGGCATTATGCTCTAAACCAATGAAGATGAAGAAAAATCTGTCTAAAAGCGAGCTGGTGGCTATGAATGGTCTGAAGGATAATCCACACATTGTCATCAGACAAGCTGACAAAGGGGGAGGCATAGTAATTCAGGATACATCTGCGTATCTCATTGAGGCACGCAGACTTCTGGATGACTCGGCCTCCTACTCCATTTTGGAGTGTGATCCATTATTACATTATCAAGGTCTTTTGAAAGAACTTCTTGTTCACGCCCAGATTGATGGCATCATATCCAAATTGGAATACAAATTTTTATTTAATCTACATCCACGCACTCCTATACTGTACCACTTACCAAAAGTGCACAAGTCTCTGTCCAATCCCCCTGGCAGGCCTATTATATCTGGGGTAGAGTCAATGACGTCGAGCCTATCTCAATATGTGGATTATCTGCAACCCTTTGTAGCTCAGCTCAGGTCGCATGTTCGTGATACGCTCCACGTCATTGACTCCATCTCCAGTGTTAAATGGAAATCCACTTATCTATGGGCCACATGTGATGTGGCCTCTCTCTATACTTGCATAGATCATGCCAGGGGGATTGAGGCAATACTTTTTTTGGCTGAACAGAGACCAATCTATTCCTGAAAAGCACAAAAAAATTATTTTGGACAGTGTTACTGTAGGTTTATTTTAAACCACAATTATTTTTTGTTTGAGGGTGTATATTATTTACAGATCTGTGGAACGGCCATGGGCACGAGGATCGCCCCCAGCTATGCAAACTCTTCATGGGATTTTGGGAGGAGAGATTTGTGTGGCATAATGACGATCTTGGGGCGGGCCTCGTGTACTATGGCCGTTTCATCGATGACATTATTATTTGGGATGGGGACTAAACTGATTTACACAATATTTTAAGTTCCTTCGATAACAACCCTTTGGGATTCAAATTTACATTCAATATTGATGCCACATCTGTGGTCTTTCTGGACCTAGTACTGAGTGTGGACTTAGAGTCCAACATTACTACTATGACTCATTTTAAATCTGTGTCAGTAAACAACTTTGTTCACGCAACAAGTAATCATCACCAACAGTGGGTCAATAATATTCCTCTGGGGCAGTTTCACCGACTCAAAAGAAACTGCACCAGAGAGAATGATTTTCTCTCACAATCAGATACACCTAGCAAAAAATTCATGGACAAGGGTTATGATAAAAAATTGTTAACAGACTCTCTCGGCAAAGTTAAAGCTATGGATAGAACAGTCATGCTTAATAAATCAAAGGCTAAGAGGGCTTTGCGTATGAGTTATGATGCTCCAATTGAAAGTAATAATATAGATTCCTCTTCTGTGAGGTTCATCACTACCAACAATCAGGCTTCTAAAAATATTAATCACATTTTAAATACTCATTGGAGCATCCTCAGATGCAATCCCCATCTGAAAACCATTTTGCCGGAGAGAGCATCCATTGTATATAGAAAAGCTAGAAACATTAAAAGCATTTTGGCTCCTTCCAAATTAAAATCAATTGATCCAGCCGCTTCGTCCGTAGATGTGGGTCCTCAGAGTAACCACAGATGTGGACGCAGCCGTTGCATCACTTGCAAACATCTGTTACTTCAAACGCAATTCAATTCCCATAACAAGGACAGGGTCTATTATATCAACACACATATCAGTTGCCTTAGTTCCTTTGTCATTTACTTGATCCATTGTGGCTGTGGTCAACAATATGTTGGCCGCACTACACGTCCATTGCACGTTCGCTTCCTAGAGCACAGGAGAAATGTGATAAAGGGGACTAACACACATTGTGTTCCCCGTCACTTTAAAACAGCACATAATCAAGATCCTGAATCCATGACAATTATGGGTCTAGAGTCCATTTCTCCTTGTGATCAGGGGGGTGATCGTTTTAAAATTTTGTGCCGCCAGGAAACGTTCTGGATCCACCAGTTGGGCACTCTTGCCCCTGGTGGATTAAATGAATGTCTAGATGCAAGTACATTGGTGTAGCTCTGATCCTCCTCTGCTCCCACCATTTAGGATCTTGGTTATACTGTTATACTCTGTATTCCTCTGCTCCTCTCTTTAAATAGATATAATACAATGTATGTCTTTATATCTTTAAGTTCTCTCAGGACAAAATGTTTATATGCATCAGGACAAAATGTTTATAAACATAAGGTCGCTTACTCTCATTTCCCGTGTAAGGTTATATCATCTATATCACCTATATCCTACAGTATATCATTACTATCCATCTATATATATGAGGTATGACCTTCAGGAATTCTAAACAACCATTTGGTGTCTGACAAAATTCACAATCATTTTATTTTTTTATTTAGATTTATATATTTTTTATTCACATTATATATTCCTTTGTTGTATTTATGATTACAATCTGAATCTTGTTATTATTATGTATGTCAATCTATAGTGACTGAGTCACATTACATTTTATTCTATTTTGTTTATTTTATTTATTGGTTTCAGCATTTTTTGCTATTAGGACGTTTACATTTATAATCATTTTTTCCACTTTTTGGTCTTTTCTATATTAATATGTCCTATTCTATATTATCTTTCCCTATGGGATGTAATATATATGGGTTATTGCCTATTTAAATGCCCCCCTTAATAGGTAGATAACGTCTCAATACATATGTATTTTATTAACAATATTTAATTTATTATTTATTTAATTTCATCTATTTTTGTAGCTTCCTTAATTTTTTGTGTTTTGATTTACTATCATGTGATGAATTATTTGACTTTAGGAATGTTTGTCCCTTGGTTATTCCTATTCTCCTCCCTTTATATATTCTAACCCAATATAGTTTCTGTTTATATTATGCCTTCACTTTGTGACAACATGCTCGTTCATCTAAGACAATAGCCTGCTATGATAGGCTTATCCATTTGAACTTTGAACCTATTGAAGGACACGATCTAGTTACCTAGCAACCGGTTGCTATAAATCCTTAGTGAGGGTAGGACCCATCACAGCGCTGAACCTGTGAAACCAACTCAACTGTGGCAAGTAACACAGATCAAGAAGCTTCCTAAAGAGTGCGACAATACACTCAACAAGAGAACTTGGAGTAATGAGGCTCAAGCCTCGGTATCCAATATCACCACTGACAGATTTAATCTGTCAGTCAGAACAGAACGGTCAGTCAGATTCACCAGTAACCCTTTGAGAAAGTCACAGCACGTGACGAAACGCGTTAGGGAACGGAACTTCATCATCACACAAGCGCATGACAGGCCGTATCGAGCGCTGATACACATTTCGGCCAGCAGAGATTGGAGATTTTCCTAAAACTCAAAGACTACATCATTGATTTTAAGGAGCCTTTCTACTCATGCACCAGAGAACATCTACCAGCAGCTTCAAGTGAGATTTGGACTGCAGGGTCTGCAGGCTGATTGACCAGAGTTGGCAGTGATATATTTCACACACTGCTTGATTTTAACCTAAGAGAAACATACAAAAGGAGGCACAGAATCCTCCTCAAAGATCCTCATTGGCTGCACACAAGGCTAGGAGTAAATTACAAGGTATAAATACCAGATATATAAATGTGGTTCAATTAGCCATTCGGTACAGGTAAGCAATCGCTCCCAACATTGTGATAGGACAATTGCCACTAAAAGCCATATGGCAAAAATAATAAATCATTTATTAATATATAACTCGACACACAACATAAAGCGCATGCTCTAAACTAACTTTAAAAACAATTCAAATGTAAATGTAACGGGTGACAGTCACATGTGTAGCGATCAGGAGCAGTTACCATCTAGATCATGAGCAGGTACATTCAGCACACAAATGGTTAATAGAGAGCCAAGCAAATGACTACTGCTGAGTTAATCTCTACTCACGATGGTACCTATAGTGTGCATGCTATGGTGTAGGGTTAATACCACAGTATTAAAACGTGGGCTTCCAGATGCAGCCAGACACTCAATTGTCCCTATAGCTCTGTTTGGAGACTCCCACAAAGCCTGCCACACAATGCTACTCCACAGGCTATCAGAGAAAGATAAGCTGCACAAACCTGATCACTCACACAGCAGGGCATCTACACATGTTTCTAATCTCGATGCATCCGTGCATAATATATATTTATAAGGTAACCCGCAGTTCTGATACACCGCAGGGCACCAACACGTAAATTCTGATCCAGATCAGTATGTAGTAAATGTGTAATACATAGCTCGCAACTTCCCAATGCAAGGACTGATCTCACCCGATTACTGCCTCCTCCAGAACTGTGGGTTACCTTATAAATATGTATTATGCTAGGATGCATCGAGATTAGAAACATGTGTAGATGCCCTGCTGTGTCAGTGATCAGGTTTGTGAAGCTTATCTTTCTCTGATAGCCTGTGGAGTAGCATTGTGTGGCAGGCTTTGTGGGAGTCTCCAAACAGAGCTATAGGGACAATTGAGTGTCTGGCTGCATCTGGAAGCCCACGTTTTGATACTGTGGTATTAACCCTACACCATAGCCTGCACACTATAGGTACCATCGTGAGTAGAGATTAACTCAGCAGTAGTCATTTGCTTGGCTCTCTATTAACCATTTGTGTGCTGAATGTACCTACTCATGATCTAGATGGTAACTGCTCCTGATCGCTACACATGTGACTGTCACCCGTTACATTTACATTTTAATTGTTTTTAAAGTTAGTTTAGAGCATGCGCTTTATGTTGTGTGTCGAGTTATATATTAATAAATGATTTATTATTTTTGCCATATGGCTTTTAGTGGCAATTGTTCTCTCACAATGTTGGGAGCGATTGCTTACCTGTACCGAATGGCTAATTGAACCACATTTATATATCTGGTATTTATACCTTGTAATTTACTCCTAGCCTTGTGTGCAGCCAATGAGGATCTTTGAGGAGGATTCTGTGCCTCCTTTTGTATGTTTCTGTTTGTTCACACTATCCTCTTTGCATCGGCAGGTTAACCATATATATATACTAAGATTTAATATATATTACATAGTAAGGTGAGCGGTAGATTACAAGTTATGTATACTTGATTTTAACCTACCCTTGTGAGTGGATTTTCTACCCCCCCCCCTCCCCTTTCCCAATAAATGTACTGTATTATGCTATGGGGCGTGCGCTCTCTCTCTTTTTTCTTTTCTAATATATATATATATATATATATATATATATAAAAAAAAAATATATATATATATATATATATATATATATATGTGTCAAAAGGAGTGCTATTGAGCGTGGCATATGTATACAACAGACAACAGAGAAGCCCAATGCTACATCCAACATGACAGAAATACACAGTAAAATACTTATATATTCTCTTGAAAAAGGGTCATTTAGTTTAACCCTTTGGCCAAAGCGTTGTGAGCTTGCGAGCCACGACAAAGCAGACACCCGTTCGCAAGTCCTAACACTACCAGATAAAATACAAATATACCTCTATTAGGATTAAAATTCTCATTTACCTCTATTAGGAGGGAGAAAGACCACAATTGCAAATGTCCCATGGTTCACTTACTGATGTGAAAATGTCCAACATCTCTAGTCTGTGGGGCCTTGGAGAGGGTGTCAGTGAAACAATTACCCAAACCTAAGCCAGCGTGCTGTGGTCTGATGCTAGGAGAAAGAATTGGTAGGACTGTATGTAACAGACTGCACACACATACATCAGCTCACCACTGGATGAGTTTTAATGCAATTTGCAACTAGAGGGACACCCTGGAATATTTATTTTTCTCTCAGTTGTATACTACAGTTAAATCCAAATGAAATGTATTGAGCTCTACACTACAAATTTGAATACATCCAGAATGAAACGATACACCAAACTTAAATAACTGTTGGTACTGTATAGTCATGATTGCTTAAGGTTTTCATGGCCCTATCCTCGCCCTACCTTAATAGGATTTGTGTAGGAACTGCACTGTACTTTGTGAGTTAATCTGTAAATTGCCTGTAGGAAGTTTATGGAAACAAATGTTACTGTGGTGAGTAGCAAAATGTCTAGCATCACATCTTTGGGAGATGGTCTGTCACAATATGTGGACTGTTTTCTCCAGCCATTTGTATGGCCCTTGCCCTCATTTATTCTAGACAGTTAAATCATATTTCAGAAGTCGTAGAAAGAGAGAAAAGTTGCGCCAAAAAAGAGTTATCCTACTGTTCAATATATGGCTCCTGTCTTTGGCACAATGCAGTCCCGCAGCCTGAGTCTCTCAGAGGTGATTCACCAACCTCTGTATGGATACTGGTAGAAAAAAGGGGGGTCCTCCGGCGCGTTGCTCTGCTTGTGGCTCCATGGCGTTTAAAGCATATAAGTGAGGGAGAGAAGAGAGGGGACCACAATAAGGGACCAACACAGTGATTATACACAGCTCTTCGTTTGATTAGGGAGGGGGGGAGGGAGTAGGGGTGTTAGGAGATCAATGGAGATTAAAAGGTAATGCTGAATGAAAGGAGACACACTTACATCAAAATATCTAATATCTTGAATTCTTCTACTCTTCTCCTTATATAGCTGTGTTTTGTTGAGGGTGAGGAAAAACCTCCTGGTATCCTCCTTAGCAAAAAAAATAAAGGGAAAAAAATAGTGCAATAAAATGTATTATCAATAGAAAAAAAGAGATTGAACACTTACAAGCGGCCGATAATTTCAGGCATAGAGAGGAGATGCTGCCAGACTCCACAACGGATCCCTTCCTGGGTTGGGGTGGTTTGTCCTGGCTGTTTCCCTGTTGGCAGATGGCTGCTGTGTTGATCTTCACTTCGGGTGGCTAGGGTTGAGAGTTTCCAAAAGCCCGTGCACAGGCTATGTCCTCCTCAAAACGGCCTGTCCCTCATCATACACAGATTACAGCTCCCTGCTCCGGTGCGCGTGAGCATGCGCAGACGGCGGGATCGCAGAGCCAAAAAGTACAGGGGAATCAAGTCCTCACTACGGTGGCTTGTAATGGCCAAAAAACGTCAAACGCGTTTCGCCAATGCTTCCTCAGTGACGTCAGCATTGGCGAAACGCGTTTGACGTTTTTTGCCCATTACAAGCCACCGTAGTGAGGACTTGATTCCCCTGTACTTTTTGGCTCTGCGATCCCGCCGTCTGCGCATGCGCACGCGCACCGGAGCAGGGAGCTGTAATCTGTGTATGCTGAGGGACAGGCCGTTTTGAGGAGGACATAGCCTGTGCACGGGCTTTTGGAAACTCTCAACCCTAGCCACCCGAAGTGAAGATCAACACAGCAACCATCTGCCAACAGGGAAACAGCCAGGACAAACCACCCCAACCCAGGAAGGGATCCGTTGTGGAGTCTGGCAGCATCTCCTCTCTATGCCTGAAATTATCGGCCGCTTGTAAGTGTTCAATCTCTTTTTTTCTATTGATAATACATTTTATTGCACTATTTTTTTCCCTTTATTTTTTTTGCTAAGGAGGATACCAGGAGGTTTTTCCTCACCCTCAACAAAACACAGCTATATAAGGAGAAGAGTAGAAGAATTCAAGATATTAGATATTTTGATGTAAGTGTGTCTCCTTTCATTCAGCATTACCTTTTAATCTCCATTGATCTCCTAACACCCCTACTCCCTCCCCCCCTCCCTAATCAAACGAAGAGCTGTGTATAATCACTGTGTTGGTCCCTTATTGTGGTCCCCTCTCTTCTCTCCCTTACTTACATATTTCAGAAGTCACTTGGAAACATAACCTGATTTGGGTTACCATGGATGTGACTTCTTTATATACAGTTACAGATGCAGCCACAAGTATTAGAACACTTGCCTTTAAAATTCTGGGGTAGTCTAATAGTTAATGCCTCAACTTGCTGCAACATTGCCTCAACATGTCTGTGAGATTCTTAATGGCCCATCGGATTAACACAGCAGGGGTCCCTGCAGTCCCATTTAGTTTAAATGGGACTACAGGGTCCCCCCGCTGTGTTAATCCGATGGGCCATTAAGAATACTGTATCTCTGACATGTTGAGGCATTTACTGTGAGACTGCCCCAGAATCTCCCAGAATGTCCCAGGTACAAGTGTTCTAATACTGGTGGCTGCATCTGTATATCACATCAGCAGGGTTTGGCAGCAGTTCAACACTTTTTTTTATCATGTTCTGATTTATCACCAGCAGTTACTTTTATTCTTGATTCAATTCACTTTCTTTTCACGCAGAATTGTTTTTTTCGATGGGGTTTACAATCTCCAAACAAGTTGAACGGCGATGGGGACAAGCTTTGCCCCCTCCTACGCTAAACTCTTTATGGTGTGGTGGGAGGTGCTCCATGTGTTTGGAAATGGAAACACATACTGTACAGGAACCACATTTTGTTTTACAGGCACTTCATTGATGATCTCCTGTTCATTTGGGAAGGAGATGTAACGTCACTCTTCCATTTTATTGCTTCACTTAATCACAATGATTATAATTTAAAATTCACATTTACTTACAATTATCAACACATTCACTTTCTGGATTTATTATTTTATATTTACCCATCACTTATTGTACAAACTGACATATTTCGGAAAGAAAATGCAAGAAACATGTTCCTTAGAGCGAACAGCCATCCCCAAAGATAATTATTCTGACAGTGATGAAATATGGTCTCATATGTTTAAACCTTGAACAATCATGGGTAACCCATTCAATACATGTTTTATTCTGTCATCGAGCAACAAATATTTTTATTACTATGGTCTTTAGCCCTTTCAATCAATCCTTCAATATGCTTTTTTTTTTCACATGTGAAGATTTTATTGATTGTGGTGGTGTGGGAATTTAAAGGTCAAAATGCTTAAATGCTTGTCTAACAATTATCCGTAACCGCTAATTGGCACTCCAATTTCAGACTGTTGGGTACGTGACAAATCATGACATTTGAAACATCTGTTTTTATTTGTCTAACTAAGGTCTACGATTAAGTACGTCACATCTTCATTTAATATCAGGTTCTATCGATTATGGCATTATCATGAACACATATTCATTCTTTCTAAACACACATGGAGGGTATTGTTTCTAATTATTTATTTTAACAGCGTTGCAGAGATGAAGATAGAGTTGAGACGCATTAGGTTGAGAAGGAGAGAACTGGCTTTGGAGGAGAGGAGGGGGAAGGAGAGAGGGGAAAGGGGAGAGGGGAGAGAGGAGACAGGAGACAAGAGAGGAGACAAGAGAGGAGAGAGGAGAAGGACAGGAGAGGAGAGGAAAAGGAGGGAGGGGAAGAGAGGGGAGAGGAGAGAGGTTGTGCCCCACCATCGATTATACCATGACAGAACACTTTTGGAGGAGTTAAGTGAGGAGGAAATTATTAGCACAATTCTTTGAGCTCCGCAGCAATCTACAGTATGATCTTTATGAAGAGTTAAAGAAAGATTTAGATTCCGTAACAGGCAGAGGCAATGCAGTCCCTGGCCTTGTTAAAATGCTGAGCGCATTACATTTTCTTGCTTCTGCTTCTTTTCAGACAACTGTGGGCATAGTAGGCGAAGTCTCGCAGTTGGCATTTTTGTTGGCCCTTAGCTAGATGTGCTAGGAATTATATTGATTTTCCTAGAGAACAGACAGAGTGGCTGGAACTCAGTAATGGCTTTTATAACATAGCCGGGCTACCCTGCGTAATGGGTGTAATAGATTGCACACATGATGCGCTGACTTAGACGACTGTAGATGAGCATGTGTTCCGTAACAGGAAACACTTTCACTCCATTATTGTGCATGTAAAACAAATATATATTCACCGTGCTTCTCCATGTAAGGAGCATGCTGCAGGTGAAAAGATTGACCATACAAATGTTCAAAAACAATAAGTTAATCCCTGCGCTTCTCCCATTGGGATAGCAATAAATGGGGAAATAAATACACATAGTGAAAACTAAATCTATAAGACAAAAGAGACTTTTGGTTACATTCCTTGATCAAATAATGCCAAGCCTTCTAACCAACATCAAGGTAAGTCTGAGAAACGGTCATTTTGGACATGGTTGGCTGGTGGGTGAGTACATCTAATATCATTATGCATTAATATCACATTTGTTTCATGTGTATGTCTTTTAGACAGTAGTCTTATTAATTGGACATATATCCTGTTGGTTATACTCAGATTATTAATTATCCGTTTCACCTACATGTTGGAATGTGTCAAATAATTGTGAAATACAAATTTACATGTGAATATAGTATTTCACATATATAAAGACATACAAACACCTTTTTAACACAATACAGCTGTTATGTAATCAAGAATATTCTGCATTGTTGTAGCGAACATATATAACATTCAATCATGCCAATTATGAATTATGAATGCCTATACTATGGATGTGTAATTTGTCACACTTACATTATTTCTGAATGCGTCAAATACAGAAATCTACATATTGGATGTGTCTCTCATATATCTATAAACACCTCACATCTGATAATACTGCACCGACACACTTTATTCGAGCAAATACCCGGTATGTACCTGGCAGATACCTGGAATGCGCCGCTCCTAACCTCTGACAAGCCCCGTTGCATTTGCCTTCCCAGCCTGGGTTCATGCCTGGCTGATGGGCGGCTGATCTGTTAAATGATAATGATTAGGATTTAATAGGCTGCAATGCTTCGCGTGTCTACCAGATGGCATAAATTCATGAATTGTAATGCAGTTTATATATATATACTGTGCAGTATTGCAGCCAGCGGGAATAAAATGCTTCAATCCCTGCTTGGAAAATAACTCAATGCACTCGGGCAGAAAACAGTCACAAACCTCAATACACCCGGGTATACCCGAATTCGTGGGACTAGCCAAGCTCGAATAAAGTGTGTCGCCAGTGTACATACTGATGCAGCCACCAGTATTAGAACACTTACCTGGGAAATTACTGAGAGATTCTGGGGCAGTCTCACAGTAAATGCCTCAAAATTTCTGCAAAATTCTTAATGGCCCATCGGATTAACACAGCAGGGGGTCCCTGCAGTCCCATTCATTTTGCAGGGACCCCTGCTGTGTTAATCCTATGGGCCACTAAGAATCTCACAGAAATGTTGAGACAATTACAATGAGACTGCCCCAGAGTCTACCCAGGCAGAGTTCTAATACTTAATGCTGCATCTGTAGTTCTTGTGACGCTCTTGAATGTTTGACGCCAATAACAGGGTGATGTGGGATTCGACCATGGCTCCTGACCCCACTGGCTAACCCTCAATCACCTGCAGAGGAGCGATATAATGTGGCACACATATCCACTCGAGCGGTAATTGAGGGACATTTGGACTTTTGAAAAGATGGTTCAGATGTCTGGATAGGTCTGGCGGTGCCCTACAGTAAAAGCCTGAAAATGTTGCTGACATAGTAATATGTTTCTGCATTCTGCACAATATTGCACTGTATCACAACATTCCAGGCAGCATACATGAGGGTCTTGAGGAGGACCCTCCTGTCCATGCTGCAGGGGAACATGAACAGCCAGCCAGTGAGGTGGAGACATGGCAGAATGTCACTGAAACATATTTCTCAGGTAAGCTACAAGTAATGTTTTCATATAAATGTATAATGCCCTTAATGTTCTTTTCATTTAAATGTACTAATATTTTCTCATCATATGATAGTGCAGTCTGCACACGTCTATACATCCTCTGCTTTGTGTACGTGCCCATCTGACTATGGTATGTGAAGCTCAAAAACATTTGTTATAACCATGTCAATAAATATGAATTGTGTGTGCATGAGGGAGCAATGTAGTATATGTACTGTACAAAATGAATAATACTGTTTTTTTGTGTATTCATGAAATTAATGTGATATTGATGTCAGCTGAATAATATTTCACCCTTCATATTTGAAGTCAGCTTACATAAGTGAGGTACATATAACTATATTATAGTATTTGCAGTAGATGAGATAACCAAATTATTGATTACACTCTTTCCATTTAAACATATTATTTAAATATGTACATCTATTTACTATGCAGTTTAAAGCACTGTGAATTAATCATGTTGAATTTCATTCACAATAACAAATCCAGATATTCTTGTTGACCACAAAGGACATGCAACTAAATATTTAAGATATGTTGATGAACATGAGCATACACAGTTAAAGATATTGTTAAAACACTATAAGTATATAAACTGGAGAACTTTTAATACAGTGGCGTGGCTACAGTCCTCTATTCTCTGTGGTCCATGGTCAGTGAGCAGTTTGCCCTGTGAGCTACTACTGATTCCAGTGTGCCACTGACAGCGCACACACTTGAGCGATCGGTTGTCATGCCAATGTGTGGTGCAGCGCATCACTGTATCAATCATCTATACAGTGTTTTAAAGCAATCTCAAACATTGTTTTGAAGCTGTTCTTTTAGACACTTGTAATCATATCTTAGGACTGTTGATGTTAAAACTTGATATCTGAACGACAAATAACATTATATGAAAAGATTGCACAATAATAAATATGCTGCTTGAAGCAGGCATGCCCTCTAATATTATATATATAATATATATTTTAAATTAACGTAGAAGTTAGACATATGCTATGCACTACGCACTATGACAACATTTTGAAATTAGAATATATGCTATAAAGTTCTGCTCATGTGTATCTGGCTTTGAGCGTCTATCACGGCAGCCATCATAATGGCCGGGGAGGTGGGCGTTTTCATGCATATTCCCGTAGTGCCGAGTCCGCATTGTCAAATGACAACATACACACGCCACATAGGATGCAACATCGATATTATAATATGATGAATATTAAATAATACATTACGTTAGAAGTTTGATCGCACATTTAGCTAATCACTTGGCAGTGTGCAAATTGGCTTGATGCATATATAGAATGTGATTACATATGTAATTTATTTAAGCAGCAGATGTAAATGCAGCTTTAAATATATTATATATATATATAAAATATAAAGAAAACATAAAACATGTACAGTATGCATAGTCGTGTCTGTGTATTTTAGCGCATGCATAATGTATATTAATAATGTGATGCTCTCATATTTAATTAAGTACTCTACAATTATGTAATTAAAGTAATATTACATGATATTTACCTGTATTGTATAAGTGACCAATGTCCTTGCTGGTATCCATTGTTCCAGGAAGGTATGTCTTGTACAGTACGTACATGGTTGAGTCAATCATGGGATTCTGAAGCATACTGATGGGACGGCCGTTATTCGAACATTTAACGCAGTGTGTAGATCGGAATACCCATTCAATGGCGCATAATTTAGTTGAATCGTGCCGACTAAAACACGCTGCTTGTTTATCGTTTTGTCCGGGTCAGAAAAGGGTATTTTAGCGTTGTCTGCAATACCATCGAGAAACTCAAGTGGGCGATCGCGAGTTGTTGTCATAAAAATCCAATAGCAATTCAATGTCTGCATTACAGTATACACAGAGCAGCATCTGTACTGTACTATACAGTATCAATAGTATACAGTATGCAGAGCAGCGTGTGTACTGTATCTGTATTATACACAGAGCAGTGTGAAATGCATAGACATGTCACAGTATCACATTTCTGCGCATTAAACATTATGACCTTTTGAAAATATTTATTTGAACTGATAATCCATCAAACAGCGCTCTCGCCCCCGCACACACACAAGGCTCAAGGATTTCAACTTCTTATCTACAGTACACCTCTCGCACACCATTAATTTGTAATGGATGGCTTTCTGGCTTAAATCTTCCCTAGCGTGGCCTTATAGTACATTCCTGCACATGCGTATACTGTATGACTTCCAAGTAGAAGTTCAAGTCTGAATTTTTTTTTTTTTTTTTGTTACAGTATTTATTTATTTTTTCTCGACATGGGCTTGCATTGCAATTATGGATATTATGAGAATCAAACAGTACTGTTGCTTTTTAATTCCACACTAGTCATGTACGTTCTTTCTGAGGTGAGTGGCATACTGTAGTACTGTGATTTTTATTTGGGGGTGTGGGGATCAAAACATTATGATGACCTGTTGAGAATATGTCTTTGAACTGCAGTACCTTTTGGAAGGTCTTCTGTCAAAGAATGGGAATCTCTCTTCATTTTTCTTCTTCCTTCCATCCCCAGTCCAATGGACTCACGGAAAGGGCCAATCATTCCTTAGAACAATTCCTGCAATGCTTTGTTCCTGAGCTACAGGACGACTGGGTTGATCTGCTCCCATGGGCCGAGTTTTCCCACAATTCCATGAAACAGAATTCAACACTGGAATCCCCATACTTTTTTGCCTTGTGGTATCATCTCACTGCCCTTCCTGTCACCTCTGTGGAGTTCCTGCTCTGGATGACAACATCTAAGAACTCCAATTACTCTGGAAGATAATCCAGGCCAATCTGACCAAAGTCACACTCCAGGAAAAAACCCAGACGGATAAACGTCGACGACCACTGCCTCATTCAAGTGGGAGATCAGGATTGGCTGGCTACAAAAAATATTCGCTTGAAACTGCCTTCCTCAAATTTGGGCCCAATTTCATTGGACATTTCATTGGACCTTACAAAATCCTGAAACATGTCAACCCGGTGGCGTTCAAAATGTAACTTCTGGACAATTTAAGAATACCCCAAGTGTTCCATGTCTCCCTCCTCAAGCTGTTCATCCAGAACACCTTCTCTCCTCCTACCCTCCCATCTCCCAGACTGTTCTTGGTGGATGGCCAGGAGGAATTTGAAGTAAGCCAAATACTGGATTCCTATAGATCCCATAGTGGGCTACAGTACTTGGTCCATTGGAAAGGTTATGGACCCGAGGAAAATTCATGGATCAAATCAAGAGAAGTCCATGATCCCAACATGGTCCAGACATTTCATTGGAAATTCCCTGTCAAACCGGCTTGGATTGCTCGGAGGTATCACCTCAAGAAGGGAATACTGTAAGTATTCTACTCGATCTGCTCTGGGTTTGGCTGCAGTTTGGGTTTTCCAACTCACCTGCCCTTTCTGCTTACTGTAGCCATTTTGGGTACTGGCAGCCTGCTATATGGCTGCAGTTCCTAGTGGGAGTCATCGAGCAACGTTCATACGTTTGCAGCTCTTGTTGATCTTCGCAGTCACGCTTTACCCTTTTGCCTGTTTTGATTCCCCTATTGCTGACCCTGGACCGTGACCCTGACCTTGCTGCTTTCTGCCTGCCCTAACCTCTCTCTGTCTCCTGGACATGCAACACTGCCACCATCCCTGACCCCTGCCTGCTTACTGACTTCAGATACTCTTACAGGACTCCGACACTGGGCTCTGGTCAGTTTATTTGCATCCCTACCTTGGGTGTCCGCTTCTAGATTTGAGACGAGCACGTCACACTTAAATAAGGACTTTCACGTCTCATTTGACCCCAAGAAGCAGTCGGATCAAAATCTCCTCTCCTTAACATGGCCTGTTGAATTACAAAGAAGGGAAGAAAGAAGAAAAGAAGGAAGACAAAAAGAAAAGCATGGAAAGAAGAAAGATCTCCTCTGCAATCAAATGAGGATTGTTCTTCACATCATGCTGATGAGGATCATTGCGACATGGGGCAAGAGTTGGTTCCGCAGTTGGATGAGAAGGGTAAATTTTCATCCCAGTAAAGGTAAGAAACACATTGATTGTATTTTAATAAATTGTATTTTTTAGGTTGTCTATTGACTGGCAATGTGTTTATCTACTCCCCTTTCAGGGTATAGATAAGTACAATGACAATAATTGCATTTCTTGGCAAATACTTGTTTTATTTAATTGTAATGAAATGCATTTTATTTTTTTAGATTATTTTTAGGTTGCCCATTCACATTGTGGTAATCCATGCCTATATTGTAGGCATGGTTTACGACTGTGACAATCAATTGGTTTATTGGTAAATTGTTGTTTTTATTTAAATGTAATGTATTTTATTTAGTGCTTGTTTTTTTATTTCTAGCTTGCCCGTTCATTGCCTTTGTGACAATCCATGCCCATATTATGGGCATAGTTTCCCACGGTGACAATCAATGAATAGAGGGGGTGGGGAGTGGAAGTAATTGCCCCAGACAGGGTAGTTTGGCCTCCATGGTGGGTAGTGGGAGGGGGGTTAACCCCTTAATTGCCACAGTGGATAATAATCGCTAAGGTGATTAAGGTGTTACAGGTCAGTAGTTAGTTTTTTATTTTATTTTATTGTCAGTGCCCACTTAAGATGAGGAGGAAGTGGATGTCTTTCATCCTGGCAGGGGTAAGAACAACTTTTATTTACTAAACACCCAATCCCAGCAAGCTCAGAACACCTAAAACCAACTAACTTTTATTTACTGTATGCTGGCTGGGTAATGTTTTGTTTATGTTTTTTTAAATGAACAAATGCACTATTATCCAGATCTGGATAATAGAGATTTTGCCCATTAATGTTCTGTATGTTTATGGGGGAAGGGGGGGGATGTGAAGGGGGGCGGGGCCAAAGGGTGCCTATCTATTGCCATCGGGGTTATCTTTGATCCCATTGAGGGCATAATTAACCACACTGGCAATCAATGAGTGTATTGGTGTTTGTATTGTATTTTAATGTTTATTTGGGGTAGCGGGGGTGGGTGAAGGGGTAATTTACCCTGGTGTGGGTGTTTAGGCCTCTCGGATGGGTAGTGGGAGTGGTTAGCCCAATATTACTTTAGCGGGTACTACTGCTAAGGTAATTAAGGGGTTAACCCCTTCTACAACTTTCCCGGGAGGCCTAACCACCCACCATGGGGCAACTAGCCCCTTCAATCTCCTTGTCTAACCCAATAAATAAGGTACTCTGGCTTACTCCTTCATTGCCTTAGCGGATAGCCATTAAGATAATAAAGGTGCTTTTATATTATTTTAATAACACAGTATTGAAGCAGTGGGTCTCTAGAGCTGAGCTGCATTCATTTCAGCCCCGGGAATCCCTGACTTATAGGCCCAGTTATGGGGTGCCAGTATCTCCCTGCATTGTTTAAATGTCCCTGTCACGTGGGCCATGACGCGGGAGAATTTAAAAATGGCAAAGATACCGACACCCAATACCAGGGCCTGTAATTCGGGAAGCAGGGACCAACAAGCCTGAAATTAATGCGGTTCAGCTCTGGAGACCCCCTGCTTCAATACTGTGTTATTAAAATAAAATTAAAGCCTTGTAATCGCCTGTTAGAGGCACGCAGGGAAAGTGACTGATTCTTTATAACTCACAGCACATTTCCTACAGACAGGTGCAGCCCGGTAGGATTCACACAGTGCAAGTCCCATTCAGATGCAGGGACTCCAGCTATGTTAATCCTGATGGACGATTACAACCTGCTATGGACTGTGCCACGGAGGGTCAATGCTTTGTACCCTTTGCACCAGCACATGCTCTACAGCAACTGATACATACAAGATGCTGAATCTGCATGTTTAAAATAAATCTGATATATTGTATTCTGTTCCCAAAACTAGTTTAACTGTACTAAGAATTTGGATTGTTTTTAAAATGAAATAGTGTTTAAGATGGAATATTCAATCATAAGATAGATACTGATTATATAATGTACATTCTACAGCTGACAATAATTATTTTTTTTTAGGTAGCAGTAATTAATACCCAGAAGAAATGCCAGAATACAGATGTAGAAGGTGTTCTATCCTCCTCTGGCATATGTCAGCAGGAATAATAGCCTTTTAGGCATGCCCTTTTCTCACGCTTGGCTAATCGCTTTACATTCGTTTTGGCTCCTCCTGACATGTTGTGTGTGTCTCTCTGCAATGCGCCAGCTGGTACATTAACGGCTGCTACATCTGTATATACAATGCAGTAAATACACTTAATAGACTAGGTAAAAACATATTTCTGGATGACCAAGTTTAATTTCAGAACAACAAGTACATTCTGACTTTAAAATAGCCTCTCTTATGACATGTACAACATTCCATTGTTCCTTTATGGTTTTAGAACAGTTCTGTGCAGAATCATTTGATATTACAACTGTGTCTGAAGAAATACTATAGTATACAGTAAGTCCTAGAGAAAGGAAATCTCAAAGTTGTTTGAGAGTCAGACAGATATACTGTATGATTAATGTAAAACAAAGCTATCTGCTAATATTATTCTGTAATTAAACATATGAATGTCAATGGACAGTGTGAATGAAAGCACACTTCTCAATACATGACAAAAAGCTGCAATTTATAAGAAGGATGAGATATTAATTGTTATTCTAAACCAATGTTTTGCAGTTGACAGATGTTAAGCCGGTTTTAAGTAAATTGACAGTAAAAGTTAATGACATTGCTTTGACTTTCAACTTATTATGTGAAGAGAAATTTGATCAAAGACAATCAAACCAAGTATCCCCGTATACTTGCACTCAACCAAATTCATGAAAATTAGCTGATCAACAAATTTATAATCTAAATTACTCACAATCATCATGAGGGCAAAGGATAATATGTATATCAATGAGAGACTGGTCAGAAACCTCCTAAATGAGTACAAAATTATAACATTTTATTCAATCAAACGTGTGTTTCTTATATACAAAGTGAACTATTAAAATCATGTGTGGTGGGATTCTAAACTGCATCTGGTGGGTCAAATAATAGCAGAAAGCATTCATTTAGTGCTCTGCTGTACAGTTTAATTTAAAGTAACTAAGCAACAGGGAGAACAGTCATGTCAATGCCATGTTATCTATTCTTATAACTCACATGTCATCATTGGAACTTCACATCCAGTACAAAAAAACATGAGTAAGTCAGTTATGCTTTTATCTTGTTAAAGCTGTGATTATACATGTGACATCCCTATTTCAATTAATATTACCAATTGCCTGTTAGCATGTTAAAACATGTACTTCTGATGTAGTTGTAACACCTGCCAATGGACATTTTCATAACAATTATTTCACATTATGTATAGGCATTACCATATTTACAAAAAACAAAACTGTGCGCTACTACCTAACTACCTATAAAGTTTAAATGTATAAATATATACAGTGCAGTGACTATACCATCAATTTAGTGTTAAAAAATTTATAAAAAATTAAACCACAACTCCCACAGTGAGATAATTATACATTAAGTAATAAGTGCCACATAACCGTGTTGGGGATAATGGCGTCTGCAGCTGTAAACGCAGGGGTGGCTCAGCACCCCACACACACTAAGAGAATGGAAACAAAAGAAAACAGCGCACAATGCCAAATAGTGAAGCAAATTCAACAATATATTATAGAATTACTGCACCGACACACTTTATTCGAGCAAATACCCAGTATGTACCTGGCAGATACCTGGAATGCGCCGCTCCTCACCTCTGACAAGCCCCGTTGCATTTGCCTTCCCAGCCTGGGTTCATCCCTGGCTGACGGGCGGCTGATCTGTTAAATGATAATGATTAGGATTTAATAGGCTGCAATGCTTCGCGTGTCTACCAGATGGCATAAATTCATGAATTGTAATGCAGTATATATATATATACTGTGCAGTATTGCAGCCAGCGGGAATAAAATGCTTCAATCCCTGCTTGGAAAATACCTCAATGCACTCGGGCAGAAAACAGTCACAAACCTCAATACACCCGGGTATACCCGAATTCGTGGGACTAGCCAAGCTCGAATAAAGTGTGTCGCCAGTGTAAAAAGGGGGTAATATATCTGCGTACATGAAAAAAGTTGGTAAAAGGCATGTAGTGTGTATCACACTGTTTACCACTCGGCAGCTGTTAACTGTAGAATCGGGTGCTTGCTTCCCTCTGCTGATGCAGCTCAGTTGATTCTGGGGCAGGACGTCAGTCTTTCACTCCCAAGGGGATTTCCCTTCATGCAGCCAGGTTCAGCAGCTGGTACTGGGGCTCGGTGAAATCGCTCCTGCTTCCTGGCCGATATGAAGCTGCTCCTGTACCTCGGCAGGTGTATCCTCTGCACAGAGGTTAAAACGCAGCTTGCTGTGGTGCCCTCAGCGTGCCACGATGCCGCTCCGTTGCGGGACGCTGTGTAATGACGTCACTGTCTACACAGCAGTGGTGGATTCAATAGGGATGTTTGAATAGTCTTACAAAGTCTCTCACAAGTGTCCAAAACAGCACACAGGATGAAATAAAAACAGGACAGGCCAATACATAGACAAAGGCCAATGTAAGCAGATATAAGGCAATAGAATGTTACATCCAACTAGTTTCGTAGAATTAACTACTTCTTCAGGGAAATATTTAGGCCATTACCCAGAGGTCTTAAATACCTCACATAGATACCTTATTGGTCAACCAATTAGGGATAGACCAATCATCTATAATAGGTAATGGTCTGCGTGATAGGGAAGATGTGTAGTTTACTTTTAAAACAACAACTTTATTAACAAAAAAAACCAAAACAATACCTATTTAATATAAACTTACATATAGACAAAACCTAGCATAAATAATTAAAAACATGCTGGAATAAAAGAAACACAATATTAGTCGACTTAAAATAGACACCATCATTACTTGCATAAAAAGATGTAACTAGAAAAAAGCGTAGGATAAAGAAAGGAAAACAGAGATACAGAGATAAATGATACATCCCCTAGGTACAGAGGGGTGGTGAGCTAAAGATTCAATAAAGTGCCCAAATATCCACATCCTCATTTAACCCCTTAGGGGACATAGTATCTAACTTATGTATCCAATATGTCTCTTTAGAAGACAATGTTTTAACTCTGTCCCCTCCTCTTCTATTTACAGGAATCAACTGAATCCCCTTAAAAGTGAGACTTGACGGATCTTTATTATGGTGTATCAGGAAGTGTCTAGATACACTATGTTTTTCAAAACCATTTTTAATATTTCTGACATGTTCCTGAATCCGAACTTTAAGGCTGCGTTTGGTTCTGCCTACATATTGATACCCACACGCACATTCCAATAGGTATACAATATGTGTAGAGGTACATAGAATAAAGTCATCAATATTAAAAACTTCCTTCGTTACTTGTGAATAAAAAGTGTGTTTGTCAGGATGTTGGTATTTACAAATCGTGCAATTACCACAGATATAGTTGCCTTTTGGTTTAGGCCCTAGCCAGTTCTTTTTCGATGTAGTATTGCTCTTACTTATAAAAACATCACTAGGAGCTAACAAGTTTTTGATATTTTTTGCTCTCCTGTAAATAAACCGTGGTTTAACGTCAAGATGTGATCCCAAAATGGGATCATTGCACAATATACCCCAGTGTTTGATAAAAACCTTTTCAATGTCTCTATGAACCGAATTAAAGTCTGTAATGAAAGCCACATTAAGAGTGTCCTTTTTTGTGTTTTGACCTTCTTTATTTTTAATCGTGAATCTATTTTGAACTAACATATCCTTATGATCCATATTACGTACCCTTATGATCTCTCTTTCTAGAAGTTCCTTAGGATATCCCCTCTCTCTAAATCTTCAAAATAATTTGTTAGCCTGTTGGTTGAAAACCTCTAAACTACTACAGTTACGTCTGAGTCTCACAATTTGCCCCCCTGGTATGTTGTTTATCCATGTCTTTTTGTGATTACTATTCGCCATCAGCACATTGCACTATGCAAAACTGTGCGCTACTACCTAACTACCTATAAAGTATATAGTACCTATAATATATTGTTGAATTTGCTTCACTATTTGGCGTTGTGCGCTGTTTTCTTTTGTTTCCATTCTTTTAGTGTGTGTGGGGTGCTGAGCCACCCCTGCGTTTAGAGCTGCAGACGCCATTATCCCCAACACGGTTATGTGGCACTTATTATTTAATGTATAATTATCTCACTGTGGGAGTTGTGGTTTATTTTTTTATAATTTTTTTATCACTAAATTGATGGTATAGTCACTGCACTGTATATATTTATACATTTAAACTTTATAGGTAGTTAGGTAGTAGCGCACAGTTTTGTTTTTTGTTTTTACTGTCTCTGCTCTTCACTGCTGCTGCACATCTAATTATCACTAATCACTGTTACTCTAATTTATATATTTATTTGGTCTGCGTACATTAGTAGTTTTACAATATGGTTTGGAGCTTGATTAACTGTAGGGAGAAAAGGGAGGAACATTTTAAACTCCTCTTTACTGAGGAAGTGCTACATGGTCAGCATAAGGAACCATCAGAGCTCACAGTTAAGGATCATTTTAAAACATTAGAATGGTTATTGCTTACAGAAGGTAAACATTGGCTTGAGACTAAGACCCTACAGAGTCATCTGGATGTGGGTAGAATACCAAGAGGACTTAGGTTCTCAAAAAGCCCAACCTTCGGTAAGGATAACCCCAAGTTCATGCAGGAGTGGAATAGAATACAGGATGAGTGTTCTAATGACCTCATCAGGCTAATAATTTACTAAAGGAATCGTGAGATCAAAGATCTAGAAAAGGAGATCTTGAAAGCGATTAAGGCACTAGAACCGATAGTGATAGATACTGATTGCTCAGAGATTGAGCATGATTTAAAAGTCAAATTAGAGTATGAGGAAGATGAACTTTTAAAAACGAAACACAATAAATTTTTAAGAGACAAACTAGATTATCAGCAAGGGAGACAAAGGGACTGGGCTAAAAAGGATAGAGGAAGAGTAGTAGGTGATGAATATATCCCCCATAAAAAAGGAAGAGGGGGATCTGCACACTCAAAGAGCAGACAACAAAATTATCACACCTATGAACAAAGGAGAGAGAGCAGAACCAGTAAAAATGACCGATCAGACAGAGATCGCTCACGCTCTAATCATGGTAATGGGTATCGTAATCCCAACTATAAAGGGAAAAATTACATTGAGGGCTTTAGATATAGCTCAAGGCCACAGGGCCAACATAGGAATTTTGAATATGAGCATAAAGACCCTCATCCAAGAACAACTAAATACTCACCCAGGATCTCCCCTAGATATTCACCTAAACGCCCTGCTAGACCGGAACCCACTACAGATTCACCTTCTTTTTTAGATTTGGTAAGAACCAGACTAGAAAGGAAGGTGAACACAGTAAAAGATATACAGAATACCCCTCAAGAGAAAAGAAAGAAAAGGGTTACATCAGACGAGGAACACGAGGAGGGACCAGAGCACAAAAGAAGAGAGTACTCTTGGGAAAGAACACCGTAGTAAACCAAGGGGTCTTTAATCTCTCCTCAACAGCTTTAAACAAGGATCAATTGAACGTACTTGGAAGGGGTTTGAGTTTCTCCAAAACTTGTGGACCCAGCTCCTTCCAGCTGTTCAAAGATCTACATAAGTTCACTCGCAATATTACCCTAAAGAGACATTTTCTGAAACACGATAGGGATCTTGTTTCTGACAAGGCTGCAATGGTTTCTGTGAGTAATATAGATACGGAAGTTAAAATCAAACATACTGATTTTAAAACCCAATCCAAGTTTTATCCCGCACATTCCAAGGGTCATCATATTGATACATTTTTTAATCTGGTCATCAATGATTTTAACATTTTATCTAGTAATTTTAAGTCAGGTGATATTAAACACAACCTCAGTGCAAGTGAGTCCTTAGCCCTTAAAACTTTGCGTGATGACGAAAGCCTCATTATAAGACAGGCAGATAAAGGTGGGGGCGTAGTAGTCCAAAATAGGTGTGACTACGAAAAAGAAGCTCTAAGGCTTCTCAACGATACATCGTCCTATGTAAAATTACCTAAGGACCCTACAGCTGAATATCTAAGGGTGCTTAAAGCACTATTAGACAACGCAGTAGCCCTGTCCGTCATCAACACAACAGAGTTTGCTTTTCTATTTTCTGAATTTCCTAGGATACCCATATTCTACCACCTGCCGAAAATTCATAAGGCTCTGGTTGACCCACCTGGACGCCCAATTGTGTCAGGAATACAATCTATGTCAGCCAACCTTAGTCAATATGTGGATTTTTTTCTCCAACCGTATGTTGGAAAATTAACCTCTTATCTGAAGGACTCTACAGCAGTTCTAAACTTATTTAAAGATTTTGAATGGAAAAGTTCATATGTATGGATTACATGTGACATAAAATCCCTGTATACTAATATACCTCACCAGAAAGGGTTGGATGCTGTTAATTCCTTTCTGGAATCAGACTCTGATCTGCATCCATTAAATAGGGAATTTATTCTAGAGTCTATCAGTTTCATATTGAAACATAATTATTTTCTCTTTCTCTCCACTTTCTACCTACAGGTTTGCGGAACTGCAATGGGTACTAGGTTTGCCCCCAGCTTCGCAAACCTGTACGTGGGAAGGTGGGAGTCTCAGTTTATCATGCCCGACCAACCATACCACAGGAATGTCGTTGTGTGGAGACGCTACATAGATGACATCCTGTGTGTGTGGGATGGAGATTACGATTCAGCCAGTGCATTTGTAGCCAACCTTAATAGGAATGACTACAACCTTGAGTTCACACACAAGGTGGATGCCACCCAGATAGAGTTTTTGGACTTGAGATTAACTTCCAAAATGGATGGCACCGTGGAGACTGAGACCTTCTTTAAGGAGGTGGATACCAGCAATGTGCTGATGGCGAATAGTAATCACAAAAAGACATGGATAAACAACATACCAGGGGGGCAATTTGTGAGACTCAGACGTAACTGTAGTAGTTTAGAGGTTTTCAACCAACAGGCTAACAAATTATTTTGGAGATTTAGAGAGAGGGGATATCCTAAGGAACTTCTAGAAAGAGAGATCATAAGGGTACGTAATATGGATCGTAAGGATATGTTAGTTCAAAATAGATCCACGATTAAAAATAAAGAAGGTCAAAACACAAAAAAGGACACTCTTAATGTGGCTTTCATTACAGACTTTAATTCGGTTCATAGAGACATTGAAAAGGTTTTTAACAAACACTGGGGTATATTGTGCAATGATCCCATTTTGGGATCACATCTTGACGTTAAACCACGGTTTATTTACAGGAGAGCAAAAAATATCAAAAACTTGTTAGCTCCTAGTGATGTTTTTATAAGTAAGAGCAATACTACATCGAAAAAGAACTGGCTAGGGCCTAAACCAAAAGGCAACTATATCTGTGGTAATTGCACGATTTGTAAATACCAACATCCTGACAAACACACTTTTATTCACAAGTAACGAAGGAAGTTTTTAATATTGATGACTTTATTCTATGTACCTCTACACATATTGTATACCTATTGGAATGTGCGTGTGGGTATCAATATGTAGGCAGAACCAAACGCAGCCTTAAAGTTCGGATTCAGGAACATGTCAGAAATATTAAAAATGGTTTTGAAAAACATAGTGTATCTAGACACTTCCTGATACACCATAATAAAGATCCGTCAAGTCTCACTTTTAAGGGGATTCAGTTGATTCCTGTAAATAGAAGAGGAGGGGACAGAGTTAAAACATTGTCTTCTAAAGAGACATATTGGATACATAAGTTAGATACTATGTCCCCTAAGGGGTTAAATGAGGATGTGGATATTTGGGCACTTTATTGAATCTTTAGCTCACCACCCCTCTGTACCTAGGGGATGTATCATTTATCTCTGTATCTCTGTTTTCCTTTCTTTATCCTACGCTTTTTTCTAGTTACATCTTTTTATGCAAGTAATGATGGTGTCTATTTTAAGTCGACTAATATTGTGTTTCTTTTATTCCAGCATGTTTTTAATTATTTATGCTAGGTTTTGTCTATATGTAAGTTTATATTAAATAGGTATTGTTTTTTTTTTTTTGTTAATAAAGTTGTTGTTTTAAAAGTAAACTACACATCTTCCCTAACACGCAGACCATTACCTATTATAGATGATTGGTCTATCCCTAATTGGTTGACCAATAAGGTATCTATGTGAGGTATTTAAGACCTCTGGGTAATGGCCTAAATATTTCCCTGAAGAAGTAGTTAATTCTACGAAACTAGTTGGATGTAACATTCTATTGCCTTATATCTGCTTACATTGGCCTTTGTCTATGTATTGGCCTGTCCTGTTTTTATTTCATCCTGTGTGCTGTTTTGGACACTTGTGAGAGACTTTGTAAGACTGTTCAAACATCCCTATTGAATCCACCACTGCTGTGTAGACAGTGACGTCATTACACAGCGTCCCGCAACGGAGCGGCATCGTGGCACACTGAGGGCACCCCAGCAAGCTGCGTTTTAACCTCTGTGCAGAGGATACACCTGCCGAGGTACAGGAGCAGCTTCATATCGGCCAGGAAGCAGGAGCGATTTCACCGAGCCCCAGTACTAGCTGCTGAACCTGGCTGCATGAAGGGAAATCCCCTTGGGAGTGAAAGACTGACGTCCTGCCCCAGAATCAACTGAGCTGCATCAGCAGAGGGAAGCAAGCACCCGATTCTACAGTTAACAGCTGCCGAGTGGTAAACAGTGTGATACACACTACATGCCTTTTACCAACTTTTTTCATGTACGCAGATATATTACCCCCTTTTTAATTCTATAATATATTGTTGAATTTGCTTCACTATTTGGCGTTGTGCGCTGTTTTCTTTTGTTTCCATTACCATATTTACTATGCCGAATACCAGAGTACTTACTTGATGTGGTACTGTATGTGAATACATACTAACGTTCCTTAAAACTTGAGAATTTTGGATATTCACAGCAGGTGAAAAGTCACAAAGATATTAAACTCCTGTTTAAAAAAATAGTTTCTTCCAAATTGGGGCACATGCATGGAGGAAAGAATGAAAAACACAGTAGTGCAGAAACCTTCAACTGACAAATGCTCAATATAATATTCAGAATTGACACTCACATGTAGGGAATGAGGTAAACCTTGTATACACCTCATCTAAATGGACATGTGAAAGATATACACTGGCGACACACTTTATCGCAGTGCGGCCAGATCCGCAAGCCGGGAGATTTCCCGGCTTGCTAGTGGCCGCCCCTCGGCGTGCCGCGCGTCATAGACGCGCGGTCACGCGTCTTCGGGAGCCTGCGCCTCCTGCACGTGCGTCCAGGGCTCCCCGAGGGAGCCCTGGTGTCCCGCGATCGCGGGACAGCGGCAGGGGGTTCCGGGGGACCCGGCGGACCCGGCAGCGGTAGGGAGAGCGCCCCGATCGGAGGGCGCTCTTCCGCTGCTTCGGCGCGCGCCCGTCACACTCGGGCGCGCGCCAGGCTACTGCTGCGGCACAGAACGGGCAAATGCTCGAATAAACTGTGCCGCAGCAGTAGTGCATCAATATTTTTATCTATGTCAATGTTAAAAACAAAAGTACCACTGGCGATGCTGCAAGGTACATTAGATTCACTGAACATCGATAGGTGCATTGATGCACTATAAATGCCCTTTTAGTGATTTTGCATGTGTAGCTATTCACAAAGTTCAGATAACAGAGCAATATCACACTAAAACGGCTTTTTAACTAACTATTACACTCTGGCCATAAAAACCTGTGCGGTAGCTGAAAAAATGCCCACTCTCACATTTTTTTTGGCAGCAACTGCTATTCACTAAATTCCGATATGCATATAGTACTATAAAAACTTTCATTCTTTTCTCGCCAGATAAAGGGTGGCGAGATCAGAATTGTGATATGCATAAATGTGATGGTGAAGGGGTAACAGGCTCACTAATAAAGTTCAAGCCCACTTGGTTGCCCCTGATCCATGTTTTGGGGTACTGGAGTGTAAACTCTTGGACCTGACTGTTGGACTGTAAACTCTTGGACCTGTACAGTACTGCGGTGCCTGTATGTAAAATATGCTACAATAAAGAATGTTTATGTTTTTGCCTTTCCAGGAGTGCCAGCAAGCCGAGATTGCTATGCTATGAGTTTCAGGGTGGGGTTTGCAGAGAAAATCTTTACAGATTGTGGCTACAGTATGTAGTGGGGTTCCAGAGTTACTGGATACCCCAAAAATGTAGCCGGGAATCAAGTAAGATTCTCAGATACATTGAAGCACAATGCTCCAGTCAAAATCCTACCCTGAAAATGTTCTTGCAGCTCACCGCCAGGAGTCCCTGCTTCAGCACAGACCAGAAAGGTAAAAGGGGCATAGGAGATCAAGGTATCTTGAGGTAAGGTAAGGTAAATTCTTATTCTATCCCTGACACCTAAGAAAGACTTAGACATTTTTAGCAAGACACAGTATCCAAGTATATTTTATTAAACAGGTCTGTTTAAAATGTATTACTGTATGCTTTGTGCACTGCAACAGGACACTTGCAAGCCCGGGAACCTGAGTTACCAAGTTGGTGCCAGCAGGTCTGGTCAAGGTCCGGACTTGAAAGTAACACTTGCACTAAGAAGTTTGAAAACCATTAGAGCAGGATAGTTGGGTGAAGTATCCACGTCCTGGGATGAATACAAACCATTCCGGCAAGTAGTCACCTCCCTAGACGTAGATCACCTAGCCCCACGGATGGCTTCTGATTAATAAGTGGCTATGGTGGCAAACTCACGCATGTCCTTATTCCATCCTGAAGAACCCACTGCCTGGCTTTGAAAGACTGGCAGGCAGCTGATTGGCTGGTTATAAAATTCCCATGCTTTGATTGGCTGTAGTATTTCATGAATGAATCTGAAATACTATAAGAAACCCAGCAGTCAATCCAGACCTCAGATTCTAAGCGCCAAGACAGCAACAGCAGATTTGAAAACACCAAAAGATGCTCTGTGAGAAATAGCAGTGACCGGCTTCAGAAATTTTCGTCAATAAATGTTCCAAGTCCAGCATTCCGGGGACAAGTTTTCAGAATAGAACATAGCGTTGTGGCTGGAACTACAAGCCGAAAAGAGTACCATGGCATTTGGTACTATCTCCCGGTCAAGATATTTCAGCAGCTCCGGAGCGAATACAGCGGTGGCGCTGGTAATTCATGCCGAATTGAGTTCCAGGACTTTGGTGGGTACATCCCGGTAGCATAAAGACTTTGTTTTAAGGGCTATCAGAGTTAGGAAAGGTTAGTTTTTTAACCCAGATCCCCCAGTAAGTGTGCTTCCTATTGTTATTTGTAATTCACTGTGTGTACGTCTGTTTCTATGGAATAAATTCTAATTTGTTTTACTTCTTGGTTTTGCTCAATGAAAGATCCCGATATAAAGGTGTAAATTATCTGGTCTCCTGTGACAATAACAAAAAGTTTCTTTAATTTTGAATGCATAGGATTGATACCGGGAGGTCTCTGGGGTTCCCCGAGGTCCTGCGGAGATGATCCGCATATTTATTTCAGCTCCGGCGACCCCCGGATTCAATCCCGACGAACTTGAACAGAAGCTGGATAAAATAATAAAAACGCTGAATAAAAATATAAAAAACACAAATTCCCTAAAGGGCCAGATTGCTGAGATATCTGAGAGACAGGAGGACTCAGAAAATAGGGACCAAAGGAACAACATTCGGATCCGTGACATCCCTGAATCAGTGCTGGAAGTAGAAAACTTTGTATCGAAATGGCTAACATAATGCTCCCTGAAATGTCTGAGTATGTGATCACACTAGTTAGGTGCCATAGGGCCCTCAGGAGCAGACCGCAGCATGGTGAACCTTCAAGGGACATCATCCTCGGATTTCACTTTTTTAAACAAAAGAAGCCCTGTGCAAGATAATCCGAGCTACTAATAACCTGGTATTCGAGAAAATAAAATGACAACGTTTCCAGGATCTTTCCCCCTTGACTCTCATTATAATACATAGACTGCAACCTATCACCAAAATCCTGCATGAAAAATGGCTGCGTTATAGATGGGTTTTCCCCTTTGGATTGCTGGTTCTCAAAGATGGAAGGGCAAACATCCTTAGGGACCTCTCAGGGGGTGCTGCATGCCTTAAGAAGCTGGAGATCCAGAGTCCAGTACCTCACCATGAACAAGGAGAGGCATCCACCTTGGAGCCTGCGTGGAGAGAAGTGAGAAGATCCCCACATGGCAGCCAGGAAGGGGTTATCAATTAAGGCCAATTAAGGATTTAAAGAAGACAGTGTCCACATTTCTCACCGAGCAGCAGAAATTTAAAGCAATAGCCCCATACGGACCACACAGCCAGCCAATACACTCACCCTGCTGGAGGACCCGGTCCGGTCTTCCCCTTCCCTGCAGTGTAATGACGGGCCTGAGGGGGCAATGGCAGCACCGGAGGGGGGAGCGACTTGAAGGAGGTAGATACAGACGGTTATGGTCTTTTTTTTACTGGTTCAGTAGTTTACTTTTTCACATACAACAATATGAAAATGAAAACAAAAGAGGTTATTCTAAATTAATTTCTGTCCCCTTGGTTTAGATAATAGCCTCTACCAAGATAATTTATAGTTTTCAGCTTTCTCAGCATTAGTAACAAACTGGGCCCCAGTAACCGTATTATGCCCTGTGCTGACATAAGGGCAAGGCAATTTGTACAGACTGCAAAAAGAATGCTACAGAAGGCTTTAATAATCTAATGTTTTTTTAAAACTTTGCCTTTTTGATAGTTTACAGAAGTTAATTTCTATCTGCTTCCCTGAAAAACAAAGATTAATTGTCCCTTTTTTATCTGAACATTCTGCAATTGAGAGTGTACTTTTCGTACTTATATCTTCGATCATGAAATGTAGACGCTCAATAAAAAGATCTTCCCTGAACCAGTGCATCCATTTTTCACCAATGCAATGTGTAGCAACAGGTTACCAGTTTTGTAAAGCTATTACTTTTACTGTCAGCATGACTGGAACCATAAGTTGTCTCATTAGATAGGATAAATTGAAACTGAATCAAAACATCTGACCAGACTAAAACAAGTGTTCTCCAGAGAATGTATAATAAATGATTTGAAGCCTATCAGACACTTCAAAGTAAATGGTACAGAAGTAGCTGACCCTAAATGGCTGTTTCAGAGAGTTTATAGATTGGGAAGATTAGAAGAATATGAAAAAGGCCCCTATGCTGTTGCAAATTTTAAGAGTGATGTACTTCTATACTTGATGTGTCATTTTAATATAAATGCTTGAACAACATATTGCAATGTAAAACAAACTCAGTTACAGGCTTAAGATATGTATTTAAGAAAGATGTCTTAAACAGGCAATTTCCCTAGTGAGGGATACATTTAAATTCTTATCCCAATGGAAAAGTTGATAAGAGTAAAGTCAGCCAACACCGAATTCCTAGTTTAGGTTGTCCTTTGTAATTACCATATGGATTCAAAGGTAGTTTGATTGCTTGTTGTAGAATTGTTCAATCTGTTATAAATATTGAGCCAAAACATGATTAATTTGTTTTATCCCTTCAGGGAACATGACAAAAAAAGTAATTTTCAAACAAGTCTCAATGATACAACAACTCACCTTCATCTTTTAACTTTATGTTTTGCCTTTTTATTAGCAGATCATTTAAAGAAAATGCATGTACAGTACAATTATGATTTAAACATTGTACAGTACAACTAAGCAAGAAATTAATTCAACCCAAATATAATCTGGCAGTAACAAAAAATAAATATAGGTGCATATATATATATATATATATATATATATATATATATATATATATATATATATATATAATATATATATATATATATATATATATATATATATATATATATATATATATATATATATACTTCCTGCATTTTAAACCTGCAGTCTCTCAGGCATCCTGCTCAATTAGGCTGCAGGTGTATGCAGCTCTCCAACTGTAGGTTAACTGGTTTAGTGCTGGAAAGTACACACAGGCTCCATTCCAGCTGCTTACTGAGTCAGTGACTCTGACACAATATATATATACATACATACATACATACATACATACATACATACATACATACATACATACATATATATATATATATATATATATATATATATATATATATATATATATATATACAGTGTTCGACAAACCTATACATTTGCTCGCCCCGGGCGAGTGGATTTAACCTCCGGGCGAGTAAATATTGGCCCAAGCAGCACACGTTTGGTACTAGGTGGCGAGTAGATTTTTTTGTGTGGCGAGTAGATTTTTTGGTGATTTGTCAACCACTATATATATATATATATATATATATATATATATATATATATATATATATATATATATATATATATATATATTGTGACTGACTCAGTAAGCAGCTGGAATGGAGGCTGTGTGTACTTTCCAGCACTAAACCAGTTAACCTACAGTTGGAGAACTGCATACACCTGCAGCCTAATTAAGCAGGATGCCGTAGAGACTGCAGGTTTAAAATGTAGGAAGTGGCTCACACAAGGTGAGCTTGTTTTTCCCCAGGAGGGTGGAGAGACTTCTCCCGAATAGGAAGCCTTAGCTGTTGCTCTGGTCCCCCAGTCCTGCGAGGAGCTTTTCTGCTGGGACCAGCTGGGACCCCAACCATGGATAAAGATAAAGATTGGCTGTTGCTCTGGTTCCCCAGTCCTGCGAGGAGCTTTGCTGCTGGGACCAGCTGGGACCCCAACCCAGGATAAAGATAAAGATTGCTGCGAGCTGGACACAGCCTTCTCCCCGGAACCGGCGTTCCTGTTTGCTATTGGAGCTACAATACAGATAAGACTTTATTGTTATACTTTATGTTATACTTTGTGGAGTACATGTTTTGGGCATAACCAGATTAGCTGGCTGCCCTGTTAGTAAGGGCTCAAGAAGTTGAGTTAGTTTCCCTAACGGGAATAGGTTGATTTTCTATAATTTGGTTTCTTAAAGGGATAGTGCACCCGTAATTTATTTGGTTGTGGCTAATAAACCACTACAGTTTAAAGTTTCCAATCGTGTCTAGCGTCTTACTGACCCCTCCGCGAGGCCGTCCTGCCACAATATATATAAAAAAAAAATAGATGAGGCATACTGTACCTAGGATGCTGAGCAGGAAAATAACATCCCATTTTGGCTCCATCTTATAAAAACAAACCAGCATAATAAAAATGACCTAAATTGCCTATATTAACAAAATGATTGCTCAATTACTTGTGCTGGGATCCCCTTCACTCCCTGCATGGTAAAATTTAGGTTAGCCAGGACTCACTGGTGTTCAAAAGCCCTTCTTCCCCAGGGCTCCCATCATCCTACTCAATCACAGCCTCACCATCTCAAAGATGGCCACTGAGACCACGTGGCATGCATAGGCCGTTAGGAGGACAACAGAGTGCCAGAGGAATTGCCGGTGGTGATTAGATAGGTAAACACACATTCCCAGCTAGCTCAAACTCCCACAACCTCCACATGATGAATATATATTTATGTCAACCAGAGAGCTACTGAGCGTGGCAATTGTATATAACAAGAGACAGGGGTGCCCAATGCTACATCCCATTGACAAAACATATATGATGAAAAGTATAAAGTAAAATACTTCAATAAGTAGGACCTGCATTAATTTGGTTATACCTTGGCGTTGGTATGCAGGCGTATGACGCTTTGGCCAAAGGGTTAACTAAATAACCAAGTATTTAATATTATTATTATTATTATTATTATTATTATTATTGAAGTATTTTACTTTATACTTTTCATCATATATGTTTTGTCAATGGGATGTAGCATTGGGCATCCCCTGTCTCTTGTGATTAGATAGGTACCTGGGCTGGTGAGATAAGCAGGGAGACGAGAGCCTCTGGAGGTGCTTGGCTGATTCTTGCCAAGGTAGTAACCACTGGTACTACAAGCCGTGAGAGGCAGCAATCTCTGGTCCACCCAGGGTCTGTGGTGAGGCTGAGGTTGGTCATGTTGCACAAACAGCAGCAGGATGGAGAGGAGGCAGGCACCATCTGTCCCAAGAAACTCACAGGAGGCTAAGAGGCTAATGGGCCAATTAAGTAAACTTTGATAAGTGACTTATCGACAGTTTTGAGCACTTTTCTAGCGTGTTTAAGTGCAGCAATTAAGAAAGCTTCGATAACATAGCAAACTAGCTAGAAAAGTATTTATTCCCGATCAGATTTTTAAATATAAAGTTATTAAGGTAGCTCTGTGATGCACATCATGGCTGCAACTTGCAGGCAACTAGCATGTTCTGATGTTGAGACCTGAAGGGTGGCAAGATGGGATCCATGATGTGACTCTGAAGAATTGTTTTTATTTTTACATTGTATTTAAGCTGGGTGTCTCCGGAGCTAACCCGCATTAATACCATCTCCGGAGACCCCGTACTTCCATACTATGTATAACAATATAGCCCTGTTTGGTTTGGGCTAATACATCTGCCCTCCTCCTGGCAGTAATCCCTGGTAAGGGCAGGTGCCAGGAGTAATCATGGGTTTTCCCCCCGCCATGAGAGAGGCTAGGTCTACCCTTAAGTGTGCAGGGCTCTGCACACTGTGTGCCCTCCCTTAGGGGAGTGGTGGGAGACTGTTCCTCTTACTCTACAAGAGAGTAAGGGAAGAGTTAGGACTGCACCTGGTGCCCGCTGGCTGGGAGTGTAGGTCCAGGGACATCCTGAGGGTGCAGGCCCTAAGAGCTGCTGGTGAACTGCTGTGCTGTGTGCATAGAGAATAAAGAAATACTGTTTAATATACTTCTGTCCTTAGATTGAAATCTATTGGGAAGAAGGAGAAAGAGACTTTCAAGCAGGGATTTCTCCCCTTATCCTGGGGGCTGCAAGAGATGGAGGCGCTGTCACCATGAGTACAAGTCAGGTTATACCCCAGAAGCCTGTCCTGTTGCTATCTCCAACAATCATGTGGGTGACTCAGGGCTACTGTTTATCAGCAGGTACTGTAGTGCTGACGAGTATTCTAAAACAAACCTGGAGCAATCACCAACAAGACCCAGGTACATGCTGGGTACATGCTGGGTACATGCTGCAACATTCCAGTGACATTTCTGCAGACAGACTAATGGCCCATCGGATTAACAGCGGGGGTCTGTGGCAGTCCCATTCAAACTGAATGGGACTGCCAGGAACTCCTGCTGGGTTAATCCGATGGGCCGTTAGTCTCTGCAGATATGTCACTTAAATGTTGCAGCATGTACCCAGCTGATACCTAAGTGATAGCCCCAGATTTGCCCCAGATTTTCCAAGGCAAGTTTTAGGCAAGTTTTAGAATACTCGTCGGTGCACCTGTATGCACCACACTACACAAAGTAACCAGTAAATTATTTCCCATGATAGACCCTATCTAAGATTGGGGGGGGGGGGGGAACAGGGTTACACAATATATTTACAGGCATCTTCATTACTTTAGCGGTTAGGGGGTTAAGCAGTAGTGCCTTGTTTATTTGGGGTAGAGAGGGTGGGGGGTGAATGTGGTATTTGGTCCAGAGTGGATGTTTAGGCCTACCAAGAGAGTTACTATCACTAAGTTAATGAAGGGGTTAACCACTCCTGCTACCTACCTGGTAGGTCTAAACACCCAGCATGGGACAAATACCACCTTCACCCACCCCCTCTTCCCTCAACTAACATTAAAATACAACAAACAATAATATTCAATACACCCATTGATTGCCAATTCTGTTACCTACAGTATGCCCTCAATGGAAGAAAAGATAAACCCAATGGCAATAAATGGGCACCCTATTACCCACCCACCCTAACCCAAACAATACCCCCCATCAAAAACACAGAACAGTAATGGGCAAAATACCTTTATCCAGATATAGATAATAGCCCATTTTCCCATTAAAAATAAACTATTACCCAGCCAGCATATAGTAAATTCAAGTTGTTCTTACCACTGCCAACATGAAAGCCACCCTCATGCTCATCTTCGTCCTCCACGTCTTCTGTGGGCAGCAACATTAAAGTTAAAAGAAATCCTGCCCACTACTAACCAGGGAGGCCTAGCTACCCTCACGGGGGCAACTACCTCCATCCTCCACCCCTCCACCCCATCAAAACACATACAAATGGACAAAAGCACAATTAGCCAAAAATTGCCAAATGCACGTTTGCCCTTTGTTTGCAAAAACAAAAGAAATAAACAATAAAATAACATTGACATAACAGAATTATATATTAAACTTGTAAATAAACCCATTGATTGTGACTATGGTTAACCATGACCACAAATGGGCATGGATTGACACAATGGCAATGAATTGGCAACCCCCCCCCCAAAAAAAACACCAAATAATATACATGACATTTTAATAAAAATAAAAATTTGCTAGACAATGCATTGATAGTCAATGTGTTAATTTATGCCCTGAAAGGGGTATAGATGAACAAATTGCTAGGCAATGGGCAATCTAAAAAAGAAAATACACAATTAAATAAAATACAACCAATGTGTTTCATTACCTTTGCTGGGATGAACATTCACCCTCCTCATCCAACAGCGGCACCAACTCTTGCCCCACGATACAATGATCCTCAACATCATGATGCGGGAAGTCCATGACCCTCAGTTGCTTGAAGAGGAGGACCGGTAAGTAGTTTTTGTTTCTTGTGTCTTCTTTCTTCTACAATAGGTACATGAGATGTGACAGACTTTATATAAGGCCTGTGACATCACATTTGAGTGACAAATTGTACTTTCTGCAATCCGATTGGTGGATGTACCATGTGGTGGCTTCCTTTATTTATTTATTTTTAATGATGTGAGGCCATCTTAAAGGGAGGGAAGCCAGAAAATCAGGTAGCATATGCTTCTCTCCCTTTAAGATGACATTACTTCAGCAAAAGAAAAAAAATGGAAGCCATCACATGGTACACACACCAATTGGATTGCTGGATGTACCATGTGATGCCTTTCCTTTTTTGGAGTGATGTCATGTGACTGGGATATTTAAACATGATGGAGATACTGGCATCCCATTCAAATCTGTTGTCTTGTTAAAATTATGTAAACACCTTGCCATTCATTGCACTCATTTAAATGTATATGAATAGAGTGCTTTTGGTTAATATTTGTGAATGTTGATGACTTTGCCAAATTATTGCATACTGCAAAAGTATATAATTCACTATTTTCCAGCATCTCTAATGGTTGGATTTGTTGTGATATTTTTCACCCACACTGCACTTAAACCTTATAGAAATTATATGAAATTTTGCATTAAAACAGGATGTGTTAGTTTATATGGGGAAACATTGTGCAACACCTGTATATCAAAGTAGAAATATAACTTATTTCAGGGTTATTTATTAAACTGCGATAGTGGCAATCAGTGCACTATTGCATGAAAATTCAAAATGGCTTTACAGGAAGTTTCTGTGAAATAGTGGCCTTATCTGCACGATTTAACGAACAACCCCCTTAGACTATTCCATATTGTTCTATACTTGCATTGGTGGTATAACCCATCACAGGAACCAATACACAGTATGGAATAATACACCACGCAATTGTTTACTAAGGTTTACTGTATACACCTACTTATACATATACACATACAGTAGAGACTGCGACTATTCTAACACAAACTAGTGGCAATCGCCCAAAAGACCCAGGTACAGCCTGAATCAATGCCTTAAACATGCCTTAAACTAACCCCAGCATTTCTGCATTGATTAATGGCCCATCAGATTAACAGCGGGGGTCCCTGGCAGTCCCATTCAAACTGAATGGGACTGCCAGGGGCCCCTGCTGTGTTAATCCTATGGTTCGTTAATCAATGCAGAAATGCCTTAAACGTGCCTCAAACTAGCCCAGCACATACCCTGAATGTAACCCGGCTAGTTTAAACCAAGCATTAGGATAATCGTGGCCTCGTCTGTACAATAATGGTAATAACTGTACCCGCAGTGTACACCCAACACGTGGTGGTTCCCCCAAAATACTGAGGGTGCCATGGCACCAATACCCCTGGCATCCTGTCCCAGCAATTCCCACCCAAGTGTGAGGTAGCGCTTCCCCCTGTGGATGTAGGTGCATGTTGGGTACCTGCCTGGGTACTTCAGTACCTAGGTGCTGCTTGGTATAGTGAGTTGGAGCAGGTCCCACACAGTGGGGCCTCCAACATAAGGGGCCTCCTTCTTCTAAGGGTCCTGATTCGCCTCGTGAGGTGAGCTCCAGACGGAGGATCTCACACAATGTCTCTGGATCCTGTGACCTAGTCGCAGGGCACTGCGTAGCTGTCCAGTCACCGGTGCATAAATAACAATAAGGGGAAGAGTCCCTATCTGGGGCCTTTTCTGCAACACTCCTCTACTGGTGTCTCAGGGCCTAACTGGGGCCTAGGGGCAAGGTCTAGGCCTAGCCCAGGAAGCATCTCTCCCGGGACACTACCTTCTCCGTTGGCTCCTCCGTCCAGACTGACTCGCAGGCTTTCTGCGTGCTAAGGATATCCTTTTGCTCGCATCCTATTGGCTGGTGCAGTCCCATGTGCTGCAATCCTTCCCTCTAGGGATTTTGTGACTTGTAGTCCCGAGGCTGCATCAGCTGAGCCAGTCTAAGATGGCCTCCGCACCCCTCACACTGTGCATGCGCGCCTCGCCGCATTGCGCATGTGTGATTACCAAAATGGCCTCTCCCATACTCCCGATCGTGGAGCTCTGACCAACTACTTGACAGCTCCCCCGCACCGGAGGCAGGGTAGGGGGACTAGGCTACACTAGCATAAAATATATGGTTTGATTTAATGGATATGCAGCTACTTTGATGCTTTGTTAATAGATAAACAAGCTTAGATTTATAGTAGCTGTAGTATTGCTCAATGGCATTGCACAGATGGGTGAATTAGTCAAAATCTGATTTGTGCACTGATATCCAAAGAAATTTGAGAAGATGCTCCTGAAACCGCCATCGGTTTCCTTCCGCATAGATTTTGTAAAATTCCGTCAAAGGATGTTATACAAAATTCGAATGTGGATTTTACAAAACGTAAATCTGCACGCACATGCACTAAGCCCCTGATACTTCCTACTGTTGGGGTTCACTTTGTGATTGTGAGGTAAGAGAGAGAGAGAGAGAGAGAGAGAGAGAGAGAGAGAGATAGAGAGAGAGAGAGTGTGTGTGTGTGTGTGTGTGTGTGTGTGTGTGTGTGTGTGTGTGTGTGTGTGTGTGTGTGTGTGTGTGTGTGTGTGTGTGTGTGTGTGTGTGTGTGTGTGTGTGTGTGTGTGTGTGTGTGTGTGTGTGTGTGTGTTAGAAATTGAAATCCATTTGCGAATTTGAATGTTTAAAAATCTGAATCTTCAGTGATAGGGAAAAAATGCAAATGTACCCTTTTGAGACTGAAAGGAATTTTCAAATTTGTGGCGGGTAAAAAATGCAATCTCTAATTGTGGATACACTATGCAGGGCAAAAAAAAACTTTTGCAAAATGTAAAAAAAGTGCATCTTTTGATGTTTTTAATATTAGGAAACATTGCAAATGTGTGCAAGTGCAGTGCAAATTGTCTTTACGTACTGCTTTTCTTTCACATTATATACTTCATTTTAAAATCATCCAATTGCTTTCTATTTTAGAGAAATATTTGTGTAACCGTTTGCATCTCATCCATATTGACTGTAATCCATTTTCTTTTTGTTAAGATGTTTTGCTTAATTTGCAAAGCTATTAAACCCATTTTTAGCTTATACAAATGTTACAGCGATAAAGAAGTTGATACATGACCACTAGAGATCTGCTGTGAAAAAACGTTTGTGTTTTTCTTAAACTTCACATTTTCTGAATTTTTTTAAAAAAAGTTTACATTAGAGTTTTGCTAATTTCACCAATTTTCACCATCATTTTGACAATTTGGCTAAATTTTCAACATAATTTTGCAACTTTCACCAGAATTTAGCAAATACTGCAGTCTAATGAGTAGATGCAGAGACCTCCATTAAATCTTTTATCGTAACGTTACCGCCATTTAACCTACAGGTATCTATAGTCATAATGTATATCCAGAAAGGTGATTAGCGTTACGATGTCCGTGTTAACCAGAAAAATATCGGATCGATAGCTTTTAACGGATGCCTGTCATTCTCAAATGCAAATCATATGCTAATAAGCCGGTAGCACAACATCGCATATCCACAAACCTTCTTTAATATTAGCGCATGGAAATAACATTACGATAATTAGGTCAAACCAAAACCTGCCATTAATCACATCCAGACCATGATTAGCATAGCGTTATTTCTGGCAATAGCCTGCAAGCAAAAAGGCCAGGTCCAAAATGGTACTCAAATTACTTTATTTATTTATTTTTAGTTATTTTTAATACATTTTACTATGAAATAATACATTGAGAGTTACCTCTCGTTTTCAAGTATGTCCTGGGCACAGAGTTATGATGACAATACATGGTTAAATTAAATGGCCAGGGGTTATACATTCAATTTACAGACATTTCATGAACAGTTTAAGATAATATAGGATTATGGGCATAAGTAACAGTTACAGCCAAGATTACAATTCTGTTAAAAGAGAATTGATAGGCCTGTAATGTATTATTAGAAGAGGTAGGATAGGCCTGTAATGTATTATTAGAAGAGGTAGGATAGGCCTGTAATGTATTATTAGAAGAGGTAGGCTAGGCCTGCAATGTATTGTTAGAAGAGGAATGATTGTACTGAGTATAGGGCTTAACCCTTTCATTACAAATATATACTGCATATTATGTGTAACCCTCCCTGCCCGGTTCCTAGGGAGTTTACATCAGTGTATGGTTTATGTCCACAACAGCCTTGATTTACCTTGTCTCAGGATGCTGGTGGTGGTCGGCTGGCCGATAATACAGATATGCACCAGAAGCTTTTATGTTACAACTGTAATCTTTATTTATGTTCCCAGGCTTGGGAACACTTAATTCGCATATACAATCAGATTGGCTTAGTACCTTATTTCATCCATATCGCCATCACTTTTGATACGAGTCTTCCCGGGGGTGGGAGGATGGCACTCTTATCACACATGGGAGGTGCATTCATTTGTTACAGTACTGACTTAATCTTGTGGGCCAGGTCCCCCTTTTTAGCTACATACTTATGGTCCCTTTTTCTGCAGGTCCCTGTTGAGATCCTGGCCTGTTCTGTGTACGTTATTATTACTTTCCAGCCCTGTTGTGGAACTGCCACTTCATCTGGAGTAATGAGTACTGTAGATGGGGATTCTCTTGTACGGATGATCCCCTGACATTTTGCGGCCTTCTCTGCTTTTTCCACTGTGGCATGTCTGCATTCCCTTTCTGGCCATACTATAGGATCCTAACAAATAGGGCACTGTCCCTAACTGAAACACAATAAAAGGGGGCCTTCCCTATTCTAACGTTGAAATGGATTGGAAAATAGACCGCAATGTGCAAAAAAGGCACCGTCAGCTCACCAAGTAGAAGGCTTAAACCGTTTAATTAAACTACATAAAATTGAGAATAGGGACAAACAAAATACAAAAACAAACACCTCCTATGCGTTTCAGGCTCTAAGAGCCCTTTCTCCCCCTTGAGAAAGGGCTCTTAGAGCCTGAAATGCATAGGATGTGTTTGTTTTTGTATTTTGTTTGTCCCTATTCTCAATTTTATGTAGTTTAATTAAACGGTTTAAGCCTTCTACTTGGTGAGCTGACGGTGCCTTTTTTGGACATTGCGGTCTATTTTCCAATCCATTTCAACATTTGCATTGCTCCACGATTGGTCAGACGCACTGAGGTTGAGAGGGCGTGATATTTGGGAGTTGGCGTTCATCAGTTCTCCCTTGTGGATCTCACGAAGGAGGGGAGTGTTTACCGGACGGACCGGAAGTGCTCTGACGCACTTCCGGCACTCGGAAGCTCCACGCTGTGGATGTGAGGAGACGCAGCTGATTTCGGGACCTTCACGGCAACACTGCCAGCAGGACAGCTGAGCAGACAAGTAAGGAGCGCTACAGGAGGGATCTACAGAGGTATCCATATTGTTTCTCTGTCACGTACATATCCCAGGTAGCGGTGTTCATTGGAGCTCCTTTGCAGTCTGTTGCTGTCCTCAGTGATGTCTTCTATCAACACTTCACACGACACCCACTTATTGACTTTCCCTCGTTGCCCACCCCAGTTGTCCACCATATTACATCATTATTTCTTTTACTCCCTGTTTTAGAGCTTTTAGTAGCCTTGCCATACTGCTGCGGCAGAGTTTATTCGAGCATTTGCCCGTTCTCTGCCGCAGCAGTAGCCTGGCGCGCGCCCGAGAGTGACGGGCGCGCGCCGAAGCAGCAGAAGAGCGCCCTCCGATCGGGGCGCTCTCCCTACCGCTGCCGGGTCCGCCGGGTCCCCCGGAACCCCCTGCCGCTGTCCCGCGATCGCGGGACACCAGGGCTCCCTCAGGGAGCCCCTGGACGCGCGTGCAGGGGGCGCACGCTCCCGAAGACGCGTGACCGCGCGTCTATGACGCGCGGCACGCCGAGGGGCGGCCACTAGCAAGCCGGGAGAATTCCCGGCTTGCGGTACCGACCACACTCGAATAAAGTGTGTCGGTACTGTATATGACTTCCCTATTCTATACAGTAACTGTGGGAACATATCCCTTACCTCTACTCCCCAAGGCTCCTCTCCTCCTCTAATGCTGGAACCTAACTTCTGAAATTCTCTATTTCTTTTTTTATACCTCCACTGCTCACCATTAACTCCTTGTATTACTCTAGTAAATCCACAGAGGGGGGGCTACATATAGTATGGATCATAATAATGTCTGAAACACTTCAAGTAATGCATCTGATAATGTGTTATGAAGTTCATGCCATAAACGATACTATGGTTTATAGCGATTAAAGTGGATAGAGGATATGTTTGTCTGACCCAATATGCTATATAATCTTGACAGTATTATGTATGGGTGTATAATAATGTGTCTACATATTCTAACAATAATTACCAAGAGACAGAAGTAATGTAGTGAACAAAACTTTTATTCCTACGCAGTTACGTCACTGTGTGCGAACAATAAAGGGAGAAAAAATGTACAGATCAAATATTAAGAACAATATTTACAGGAAATCGTTTCCTCCTTTTTGTGACAGAACTCTAATGCATGGGTGCGTTAATTGGTCCAGATGTTACAGTTTTGGAAATGCGCATGTGCAGTGTATTGGTTAATGTGTCTCTGTGCAACGAAAATCCCTGTTAATACACCTAACGTAACAATGCTAGTTTTCTGACCGGACGTTGTTTTGCATCTCATTTGCTTTGTGGATAGCTGCTAAACTGAAGAAAACGAACGGACATTTCCTATCTAGGTAACATAAGGTTAGTAGCACAGATTTAATGGAGGTCTGTAGATCTACCCGTATAAAAGCCCATGTGGCCTTTCACATGGACTTAAAATGTTTTGTGCATTTCTTTTTTTAAGCTTGACACGTTTCACTAACTTTTCTGTGAAAACAAATTAATTGCGCCTGGTTCATTTACTTCAGTGAAAATATTTCACATCTCTAATGACCACTACTATACTATAGCAGGGCTATTGTCTCTGACACTGGGGCAAGCTGGGTAACCGTGACTCTTGCTGCCTCGTTGCAGGAGGATTATTGCTTGTTGGGGGTCCAATCCGGAAGCATAGATTTTCCATGGCGATGTAACTGCAGCACCGTCTCCTCAGCCATACTGGTAGTTGTAAACTTTTTCAGTCACAGCGCCAGAGATAGTAAGGGGCCTATGCAGTAAAGTCTGATAGAAATTAACGGCAGGGTTTTGAACTCGCCATGTTCTTGCCGAGTTGCTCTCATGGTATGTAGAAATGCCCGAATATCAGTGAGAGCAATATTTCTAAACATGGTGAGTTGCCGGCGGCTATAGGACCTGCCCTCTGGGAATGGCTCGCCTGGCGATTTGGACCTGCTACAGAGAAATCTGCCTCTCACAGTGAAAATCTCGTCTTTAAATTTTATTCCTAGTGTAGATGTGGAGGGGGTTTCCGGAGCAGAACCACATTTGTTTCAGGTCCGGGGAAACCCTGCTTCTCGAGATACAGCCCCCATTATGGGGTGCCAGTATCTCCTATGCATGGAGATGTCCCGATCACGTGACCGGGGGATTTAAATCCTGCAGAGGGATACCGGCACCCCATAAAGGGGCCTGTATCTCGAGAAGCAGGGGGTCGCCGGATCTGAAACCAACGCGGTTCTGCTCCAGAGACCCTCTGCTCATCTACACTATGAATAAAATACAAATGTAAACAATGTTAAAATTCATTACAATAGCAGCTATCCACAATTCTCAATTAAAACAATTAAAACACCAAAACCAAACCATAATCAAATAAATGAAAGCTCAAAGTAACCACAATCACACAAAATCTAACTACCAAAAAGAAGCCACTGTTACAAAGCAAGCACCCCCCTGAAATAAACTATTTAAAACACTAAAAAAAGACATCTTACTAAATAAAAATAAAAATGAAATTAACCAAACATTTCTAAACAAACTAGCAAAATACATTTAAAATACATAAAAACAAGCATTTGCACAAACAACCATTGATTGTCCCTGTATGTATGTATGTATATCCATAGAGACATACATAAATACAGTGGCAATAAATGGGCATCCACAATTTTTTTTTATCACAATTAAAAAGAAAAGAAAATAACATACATTCCATATTTTTACTTACCTTTAGATGACATACAAGAAAAATAACATACATTCGATATTTTTACTTACCTTTAGATGACTTCACCCTCCGAATCCCGGGGACACCGCATGCTCTCAAACCAATCCACGAACAGGAACCTGGTAAAAAAAATCCCAAGTCTTTATCGTCTTTCTTTTTCTGTCAATTTATAATCCAATCGTCAAAATTTGTCACTGTGGGGCCTGCGGACACCCGTTAGGACCACCGGAAACCCCTGCCAGCCTAGGGTATTAATCCTGGGTAACAAAATAAATCATGTTTTTATGTGGGGGCACAGGGGGTGGGTTGTTTATTAAATATTGTAATGGTTTATTGGGACCTAGAAGGTGGGTAGTGGGGCTATTGTGTGTATTGTTTTTATTGTTTGTAGTGGGGGTGGGTGAAGGAGGTATTAGCCCCATGGATGTGTGTTTAGGCCTACCGGGTGGTAGTGGGAGGGGTTAACCCCTTCATTACCTTAGCGGTATCAACCGCTAAGGTAATGAAGGGGTTAAGTCCACCTGCAATCCTCCCGCAAGACCTAAACACCCACCAAGAGCCAAATACCACCTTCACCCACCCCCGCTACCCACAATAAGCCTGGCACTGATGGTTAACCCCTTCATTGCCTTAGCGGTTAGCCACTAAGGTAATGAAGTGGGCTGTAAATGCATTTTTTCTGAATCTGATTCATGCTGGAGGCCTCTGGTGCTGATATTAAAGGGCATTAGCTCCGAAGACCCCGGCATCAATCCGATGCAGGAGAAAGGCCTGATTTTTTCTAAGTCCCGTCTCGCCGCTCATCCCCACCTTCTTGCCAACATTTATGTAGAGACGATTTCGAGGGAAAATCTCCATTCTAGAGCGGCGATCGGCTGCGAGAAGCTGATCGGGGTTACTAGAATAGAGCAAGTTGGAAAAGCGACGAGAAGGGGCCTATCGCCAAACAGTCGTCTGATTTCGGCAAAAAAAATTGTGGTTTTTGCTCTTATCACCATCTTCTCGGGGCTTACTGAATCGCAGTAGGCTTTTTTGGCGAGAAGCTGGCGATAAGGGGCTTATCACTGCTTACAGCATAGGCCCCTAAGTCTTGTTACATCTGTGCTTTGTTTTATTTGTAATGTGCTGTATTGCATGTTGCTAATTGAGACTGCACTTATAGCTACTATATGTTTATTAGCCTGAAGGGCTTTTGTTTAGAGTTTGGTTCCCTCTGAAAAAACAATCAATCAATAATATCTAGTTTATCCTGCCGTAACAAAATATTTCTTCATTTGAATTTTTTTCTTTATTCAAAAAATCAAATGTGCATAAAGCTAAATGTAATGGATATCTGCAAGACTGATATTATGTCCTTTATATCCATGCTTTATTAAAAACAGATGAGATAATTGTGTCAAGATTTTTTCATGATCATAGTCTGGGAGCTAAGCCAGCAGATTGATGTTTAAATTGCATTGTCAGCAGTTTATTGTGGGATATTCAGTGTATACAATCAGCATTAGACATTGAAATATTGCTCTTGTAATGTATATTCTAAGATACTGTATCAAGAAAATTTGACAAGTATAATAAACAAGTTAACTGAACTGAAGCAAACTAAACTGCTTTGCATGGTTATTAGGTGGTTGGATGGAAAAGGCATTGGCTGATAGATTGGAGACATAGATATGAGATAAATGAATTTACAGTAACTTTGAGGAGGTGAAGGGGATAATTATTATCGCGTATTTATTGGTAGAGGGACAACATATTCGGCAGCATGGTATAATGGGGGTGATATAAATTACAGTGATATAAATTACAGAAACAGAAATATACAAATTAAGTTCAAAGAAGAGGAAACCGATACAAAAGGTAATAAGAGCACTGCTAGTGAGAATTTACAATCTAGAGGCTGCTCATTGTGGGGTGGACTATTAATTTGGTCCAGACCCACAGCTGATCACATTAAGGTTTGGGAGTGTGGATGTTAAGGGTTACTGTATAAGAGACATGTGCAGGGTTACAACCAGGGAGAAATATTTGGGGAAAATAAACCTGGGCTTTTTTTCAGCCCGTAGCTTTAAGCAATACAGTTTAAGGAATCAGACAAATAAACAAAAATCCTAACCCTTTGTAAAGGCTAATTCACTCTGCCACTCCCTAACTGCAGTTCTGGAAGGATAGGCTTCTTGACAACCTATAACCTCAAAGTTCAAAGAGGTACCTGTGCAGGAGGCATTTTATGCCAGCCTCTTGGTCTGGGTTGGTGTCCGTTGGGGGGCAACCATCTGGTGGTTTCCAGGGTCTGATGTGCCTTAGAATAGAGGTCAGCATTTTGAATGGATTGGAGTTGGGAAATGTGAACAAGGGGAATGCAAAGTAGGAGAAGGTTGCAGGAGTCAAGGAAGGACAACATGAATGAGTGAAGTAGGATTTTAGTTGTGTTATGAGTTATCAATGGATTTTTGTGGATTTCGCTACTATTAAATAAGGAATATCATGTTCGTATTAGAGATATTGCACATGTACTGAAAGAAAAAGTATGCCTTTCTGTAGATTACATTAAGACCTTCAACAAGGTTGACACTCAAGAAGGATTTAAGAATGTGATAAATGAGTTAGGTAAATTAGAGGAATGGCCAAGACCGCAGGCATTTTAATTAAATAGAAAAAGTACAAACTTAGAGTGGAAAATAGTGTCTTTGGAAACAAAGGCCAAGGTTACAATATATGATTTCATGCTGCTAAACTATCAGCCACTACAAAATAAAAGGACCTGGTAGAGTAATCGCTAAATAAGATGACTTGAAAGTAAATTATATCAACTATATAACAAAGTGAGAAAAAATCCAAGATGCTAGTCTATGTAGGGCAGTTATTAGCAACAGAAACAGTGAGGTGGTAATGTCACTTTTTAAAGCATCTTTGACCTTAAATTAGAGTAGTATTTTCAATTCTGGAGGACATATTTCCAGGAGTACAGTATGTAAGTGGTTTTTCAAGGATAAAAATATGAGCTAATAGGAATGAAGCCTGACTGATAATTACTGTTTGCTATAATAAAATCAAAAGTGACTTCACGTACTGGTCCATGTGAATTTTTAAAATATGATTAAAATATTAAATGTGACCTCTGTTAGTTCTTAATTTTAGTTGTGTAATAAAAGTTAAACGTGATCTTTAATTTTGTTTGTATTGAGGCTGGTAATGAAGGGGCTTTCATCTTTTTTTGTTGGTCTCCAATCTGTGGTACACAAGGTTGTCGATTTAAAGTTGACTAATGACAGGGAAGTTGTAATATAAACTCATTGCATGGGCACAAATGACCAGTCTGAGACTCGTACAAATAAGGCCCCAATATAGAGTTTATCAAAAATAGGCATAAAATACATTTTGTGATGGGGTCATTAAGGCATTGACGCGACAGGGGGAGCAGAGATGTGTCTATTGCTAATTAATTTAAATAATCTAAATATCGACATACACGTTAAATAGCTTCTCTCTTGTTTTAGTGTTCGATTAATGGCTGTAGCTTTTTCAAGACAACTTCTTGATAATGTGCCTGTAGAGATCAGAATACGCTATAAGAACCCAGAATTTTCAACATACTGTACTTTTTCTAGAGCCATAACTGCAATTGCAAGACACTGCCTGGCAATGCTTGCTTTTCTTTGAAATAGACCAAGACCTCGGAAAAGGGAAAATAATATAGATCTTGAGTTAATTTATTTGGCATGCCTGGGAATAACACCTCACATTATGGAAATTTGTAAGCTTATTCAGATCTTCAGCCATACAATACACATTAGAAAATATCTACCTGTAATAATCAAATAGTGGATGCAGAGTTTACTTCTGCTAGACTCCTTTGTTACAGATTGAGGTCATTCCCCCAAAAATAAAAATTTTAATGGGGTGTGCTGATGCTATCAAGCACAAATGTTACGCAGACATAATTATTAAACACAGCGTATGACTGTGAAAGATGTAAAAAATTTGCGTAGACCGTGGAGATAATTGAAGACCTCTCTCTCACTCTTGCTGCTACTTATCACATCCCCATCCCTCTCTCTTCCTCATTCCCCAAACTCTCTCCCATATCTCTCTCTCCCTCTGCCACACTCCCACCTCTCTCTCCCAATCCCCCACCTTTCTCTACAAGCCCCCAACTTTTCTATCCAAAACTCCACCTCTTCCTCCCACACCACATCTCTCCACCCTAGCCCCCTTTCCAATTCACAGGACCCTCTCCAATCTGCCATACACATAACCTTCCCAATAACCTTCCCCCAATACACATTGAACGGACATTTACATATAAATGTCATTGCTTATGTACTGTATACACATGTTATCATTGATTGTTTACAACCAGGATAGGAATCAAGCATGTTTTATAATTGTATGTAAATATTACATATTCTCATTCATCATTTGGTTATTATGTATCCACATTTTTTTTATTTTTCCTGTGCCACACATATTATTTATCAAACAGCATGTTAAAGAAATGTTAGAAACGTTCTCACATTTTTTTCTAAAATAAATTGGAATATAAAATATTTACATCCTGTTTTTGTTATATCTAAAGCCAAGACCAGCTCACATGTCAAAAAGGATTTGTGGAAACAGATTAGACTGTCTGTGTCCGCCTGTTGAAACCATGTCAGAAATCATGATAACTGCCAAAAGCGATTTAATGAAATGAAACGGAAATTGAAGGCAAAAATGCAAAGTACACGTTTACATGCTGCTTCAGGCACTGGAGGAGGACCTCCAGGCCCCAATCTAAGGCTCACTCCATTGGAGGAGCAGCTGAGTGAAAAATTCTTACCTGTCATGGTTGTAGGCTTGTCTGGTGATAAGGATATCAGGTTTTGCGATCACCCGTTTCCCCCAGGTCAGTAGTTTTGCAGAAGTAACTGTTTTCAATAGGAATGTTAATTAAAAAATAAAACAACTATATCATTAGTGTTTTAGATTGTTGATTGTGTTATAATAACATGATTTTATAGTGTATGTGAACAAAATAATACTTCATACATACTGTTTATGTAGACCCACATAACAAACAGTATTACACACCCCTTCATACATATCTGCATTCACATAGTATGTAGTAGTATTCACATTGTATTTTAAACTATTATATGTCTCAATTTCAAACATTTGTAATATGTAGCACATACAGCTGCTGCTGATCACAGTTAAACTACAAAATATACAAAGAGTACAATTAATGATATATTGTTAATTACTCAGAATACAAATAATGTTACGTTAACATACTTGACAATATTAACAATTGTCTTCTCATTAATTTACATAGTGGCCCATGCATCTCACGTGGGACAACAGGTGACAACACCTGCATCTCAAGTGTCATCACCATTAATGGAAGGTGAGTACAATAGTCTGCGTCAATTTATATGGCACAAATACACATTCATGTGACCATAGTACAGTTGCAGATTTGAGTGACATCGGCAGAGTTGTTTAATCAAAGTTATCACATCTGATGTTGCAGTCACATAAATGTATTTATTGTGTTGTCCAATACACAGCATTACTTAAGATATTACACAAATATTCCATGTTGTTAAGATTCACACTCAATATATGCAGTTTCAATGGTGTAAAATTAGTCATGCGCAATTGTATTTCAAATATTACGTTCATTATTACTCTGATGTCAAAATTGAATGTGTTAATGACAATGTAATCAATACACATTGTTACAGCAAACGATGGGAAGGATATTTTAGATGTGACAATCAATTATTGTGGTCCTCATTTTTTTCAAATAGATATTCAATCTCCTGGACACATCGCAGGACTTGACTATTCACCGTGTATGTCTTTTGCGACGGATGTTGAGAGTCCAGAATTAAGCCATCATCCTTCCTGCTAGCGCACATTTGATACTGCCAACCACGAAGCATTGACCTCAATAGAGCAATCTGAAGCTCGTTTATTGCAAAGCCAAATCTCACGTCATCAACAATTGATGGGGGTTCAAGAAAGAATGGTATCTGAAATCAAAAATATAAAAGAAATCTTACTACAGAATACAGCTAAATTTAAAATTTCCAATAGCTCTATGCTATTTACTGCTGCAAGTTTCATTAAACAAAATGAGATGCGTGCCTCTGCAGTTGCCTCTGAAGTATGCTTTCCTGCCTCATCAGAAGTTGGATGCTAAGATTGTGCTGTCTTTTCACCGGAGACATCTGTAGCACATTCTCAAAAAACACATAGTGAAGCGTCTTCCCCAAAGAGTCTTTCAATTATCTTCTCCAACTGTCATTGAACCATCGCCGGCATCTGTTATTGAAGCATCTCCACAAGCACTCATTGCAGGCACACTTGCAAAAAGTCAAGAAACAAAACAGAAGAGAAAATTAGTCCCAAATATTGGTGCACACAATCTTTGACAAGGAAGAAACGTGTGGTACCACACACCATGAAGACAAATGTCTAATGCACCATTGCCACAGGCAACTAATGCCAGTAAGTCCACCCTTGGCACAGCCACCGACCAATATTTCATCAACACCACCCTTCGCACAGCCACCGATTATTGTAGAACAAACCCCACCCTTGGCACAGCTCCCAATTATTCCACACCAATCCCCACCCTTGGCAAGGCCACCAATTATTGTAGAACAAACCCCACCCTTGGCAAAGCCACCAATTATTCTACACCAAACCCCAACTTTGGCACAGACACCAATTATTATACAAATACCACCCTTGGCACAGCCATCTGCCATAGTGTCAGTGAGAACAAGTGTGCATCCTAGAAAGACAAATGAATGTGGCAGAGGGACAACACGTTCACAAGAGACTACAAGAAACAGCTCAATGACTACTGCACCGACACACTTTATTCGAGCAAATACCCAGTATGTACCTGGCAGATACCTGGAATGCGCCGCTCCTCACCTCTGACAAGCCCCGTTGCGTTTGCCTTCCCAGCCTGGGTTCATGCCTGGCTGACGGGCGGCTGATCTGTTAAATGATAATGATTAGGATTTAATAGGCTGCAATGCTTCGCGTGTCTACCAGATGGCATAAATTCATGAATTGTAATGCAGTATATATATATATATACTGTGCAGTATTGCAGCCAGCGGGAATAAAATGCTTCAATCCCTGCCTGGAAAATACCTCAATGCACTCGGGCAGAAAACAGTCACAAACCTCAATACACCCGGGTATACCCGAATTCGTGGGACTAGCCGAGCTCGAATAAAGTGTGTCGCCAGTGTAGATCTCATGTGTTAAGCCAAAAATAAATTATTTTCTTGAATCATGAACTTATTTGTTGTTGTTTTTCATAAATGTCATACACATTCCTATTTTTTATTTTGGTTAAAAATTGAAGGCTACACTTGTCAATTCTATTATCAATGTATGTCCTTTCATACATATAGTAACAGGGATTAAATGTTCATTCTATTTGCAATGGACAAACAAGTCAACTAATGTGTTTACTTCACAATTTTTAAGAACATATGGTAAAGAAAAAAGAAAAGCACATAGTATTACATACAGTGCATGTAAGGGGCATAGAAATAAAAATTATGTAGTGCAACGTATGTCAATTTACTACCAACAAACATTGTGTTATGTGACTTAAAGTTAATTTAAATAACACAATGATATGTGTTTCCACATTTTACTATACTGATTTAGGTGACATGAGGTAGTGTTTCATTGAATGACAAGATGTGTATTTCTACATTATAAAGCACTGTATACAATTCACATGTACTTATTTGAAGTAAAACATTGATAATATTGTATTGTATTGAATAAAAATACATTTCTATCTTGAACTAAAATGTAAACACACAGGGCCTCATGCAGTAAAGTCCGATATAAAAAATCGCCAGAATTTTTAAATTGCTATTTTTGGCAGTGTTGCTATCACAGCATGCAGAAAGGCCCGAATACCAGTGATAACAACATTTGCAGAAATGGCAAGTACCCACCGGCGATAGGATCTGCCCTCCGAAAAGGCCTTACCTCTATCTACTGCAGAGAGAGAGACAGCTCTCCCTGCGCAAATCTCGCCGGGAATTTTTTATTTTTTTATTGTAATTTTAATAATAGAGTAGATGAGCAGGGGGTCTCAGGAACAGAAACGCCTTGGTTTCAGGACCGAGGAGCCCCTGCTTCCCGAGATACAGGCACTGTTATGGGGTGCCGGTATCTCTAATGTTTTGGATTCCCAATTGAAACAAACAAACTTATCAATAATGGCACTCTAGGATAACCAAATATAATACAACCTGCCTAAAGCCCAATCTATAATACAACCTGCCTAAAGCCCAATCTATAATACAACCTGCATAAAGCCCAATCTATAATACAACCTGCCTAAAGCCCAATCGATTCCCAAGGTCACATGACGCGGGACATTTAAATGCATAGGAGATACCGGCACCCCATAACGGGGTCTGTATCGCTGGAATAAGGGGGTGCCCGGACCTCAAATCAATGCGGTTCTGCTACGGAGACCCCCTGCTCATCTACACTGGTATTAAAACACAAATTTAAACAATTTAAAAATTTGTTACAATAGCGGCTATCTGCTATTGTAATGAAGCTGCTTTAATGTAATTTTTATTCATAGTGTGTGGGAGCAGGGGGTCTCTTGAGCTGAATCGCTTTGATTTCAGCCTAGGGAACCCCCTGCTTCCCGAGTTACAGGCCCTGGTATTTAAATCCCCTGGTTATTTCATGCGGATGGTGGCGGTACCGGCATCCGATTTCACATCACTGATCATTTGCAACACATGGGTAGTGTCACGTAAATGTGACCTTTATTTAGTTACATCTGTAATTCAATTTGGCACCTATAGAAAAGTGATGGAGCAGTACTAAAATGTTAATGCCCTACAATTTTTTTTAATGTCTTCTAAACTCAAAGTCCTGTAAAGCGGTACTTCACAGTCCCGTACTATGTTGTTTGGAGGAGAAGAGGAAAGAAGCAAAGGGAATTCAAGTGCAATATTCAAACTACACGAACAGCATCAAATAACCTAAATTAAGGAGAAAATTAATATATGTACACTGGCGACACACTTTATTCGAGCTCGGCTAGTCCCACGAATTCGGGTATACCCGGGTGTATTGAGGTTTGTGACTGTTTTCTGCCCGAGTGCATTGGGTTATTTTCCAAGCAGGGATTGAAGCATTTTATTCCCACTGGCTGCAATACTGCACAGTATATATATATATATACTGCATTACAATTCATGAATTTATGCCATCTGGTAGACACGCGAAGCATAGCAGCCTATTAAATCCTAATCATTATCATTTAACAGATCAGCCGCCCATCAGCCAGGCATGAACCCAGGCTGGGAAGGCAAACGCAACGGGGCTTGTCAGAGGTGAGGAGCGGCGCATTCCAGGTATCTGCCAGGTACATACTGGGTATTTGCTCGAATAAAGTGTGTCGGTGCAGTATAGGTAAAAATACATTGACACTACTTCATAACATTTATGGGGATATACATGTTCATGTTCAGACGAGATGAAAAAAGCAGGAGCCTAACATGATAGAAACATCTCAAGGGTGTAGTGTAACATACAGTAAGTGTTTTTCACAGAATCCTAGAACAAGAGGTCATGCTTTAAACTAGAAGCTTGGATCTCAGGGGAAATATAAGGAATTATAGCACTTCACTGAAAACAGAGTGGATTGATACAACAGTCTATTAACGTGGAGAAATTGTTTACACCTTGTGGTGCCTCCAACCTTTGCATCATCAATAACAATGTATAGTGGTGCTAACCTAACACACAAGGTTTTTCAAACAAAAATATTAAATAAAAACAATGTTATAGGTGCACCGGCAATAGTGGATACCTTACCCCCGCCCCAGTGAAGCAAAGAATAGTAAACAAAAAGCATACCAACAGGATACACGATTTATAAACATAAAAGTAAATAATGTATTTGAGTATCCTTCCTATGGATCCATAAAATGTTAAATACAGTCCTTGGAAAATTAACATTTTCTAAGGATACATCCACCTATACTGTACTGTATATTAAACAACATCTTAAAGCAATAGGTAATTAAATCAGCCATACTCAAGGTTCAGCATAGGCAGCCATACCACTGATGCAAACTCCTCGTCTATCGTAAAACGTTTCAGACCCCTGCTCTTCTGTGGTGCCTCTAATTCTTACATCATATTTAGAGGATATAAAATGGTGGGATGCATACTGTCTGTTTTTGTATTTTTGCTTCAACGCTTACTATATGTAAAAATAACATTCATACAAAAATGTCAAATAAAATAGTGTACACGTAGTAGAAGCTGGTAAAGGAAGCAGCACAAAATAAATATCCCATGCTAGCGTTGAATGTTCATTCTTGACAGAATTACAGTGCATTTTAAGTTAAGCACACACAGCAGTTGTTTAACTGAATGTTAGCGATACCCTGTCATATTAGGGTGGGTAACAGATGTTGAATTGTGTTCCATGATTAATAAATGCATTGTTTTATTTTCACATTTGTTTGATAGTAAGAAGCAGCCACATTATGGCATTCAAATAAAAGAAAACTTATCAAAAAGTGGCGCTCTAATTATCAATGTGCAATAAACAAATGAGTGCAATATATATTAACAGTGATACAAATACAAACACATTCGATGGATGCAGCTGTAACCCAATGTGGGATTGCTCTCTCAATCCCGTATGAAATGGATGAAGACTTGCTCGTCGGGAAGCGCAAACATGTGAAGACAGAAAAAATATCCTGATGGTGCAATATTGTTATAATAAAATAAGTGCTTGTGTTCTGTAATCGATGTGCAGAATACTCACAATTGTGAGAAAAGAAGGGTTGTACACATAATGGTATCTTTGTGTGATGATCCACCGGTTGTGGTATAACTGGGTAAAATCTTAGTGCAGATGCACTCTCTGGTGACCCTGGTATTAGACAAAAGAGCCAAACATAGCGCAGACTGTATGTGGATTTTATAAAAGGTAAGTAAAATGCAATGCACTTACTGTAAGTGGTACAAGATAATATCAAGCGTTTAGATCTCATAGATAGTATCTCAGCAGCAGTATCAGAAGTCTCTCTGCTTCCCCTGTATGATGGCGTGCGTCTCACGGATGCGTCTCAGCTAAACCGGAAGTGATGTCATCAAACTTCAGAGGTTCTGGTCTGCCGTGGAGTTGGTAAAGCAGCGTCACTCTACGCGTTTCACCGTTCTTGGTTTCATCAGGAGTGACTCTGACTTGGTCTTGAGAGTTAATATACACTTGTATCATTGAATTCTGAGGTTTTTGTGTGGGAATTAACATTGATTCTCTAGATATGTCATTAGTTTTTGCTAGTGCTTGTTTTATAACCTCATCCTTATATTGTCTCTCCACAAATTGTCTGGATAAAGTTATAGATTGATCTTCAAATATGTGATTGTCGGTACAATTCCGTTTTAGTCTTCGGTATTGTCCGTAAGGGATGTTTGCAATCCATTTGTTTAAATGACAACTAGTCTATAGAATAAAATTGTTGGCATCTACATCTTTAAAGAAATTTTTGGTTTAAATCAAATTATTTTCTATGTATATTGTAAGATCCAGAAAATTTATAGTGGAGTCACTAATAGAGGATGTGAATTTAAGGTTAAATTCATTATTGTCTAGATAGGTAAGAAATGTGTTCAAATCTTCTGATGTCCCCTTCCAAACAAAAATAATATCAACTATAAATCTCCGCCATTGGGGCAATAGGAATTTAGCTCTAATTAAGAGAGAATCATTCTGGATGTACGAACTCCAAACTATTTCTACATCAGGCTTAAATCTAGAATTCGATATAAAGCCGTTCCTATAATAAGGTGTTGATTATTTAACCTCACACATATCTTTTCTTGTCCTTTTCCTAGATGTCGCTCAAGATATAGTATTATAATGTGTACTAAAATGTAATGCTAAATTTGATATATACCCTCATATAATCGCATCTACTGTTATCATACATTTTTTTAATTTATTGTGTCCTATCATGTATGTTAACATTTCGTTTTAAATAAACTGTTCCCATGTGCGCTCTACATATGTGCTGATGTAGAGATTATTTTAACCCTTAATTGGCTTTCAGCCTATTCCTTGCATTGCATAATATACCCACCGTTTTTCAATTAGTCATTAACCAATGACATGTAAGGTTAGGGTATATTAACTCTCAAGACCAAGTCAGAGTCACTCCTGATGAAACCAAGAACGGTGAAACGCATAGAGTGACGCTGCTTTACCAACTCCACGGCAGACCGGAACCTCTGAAGTTTGATGACATCACTTCCGGTTTAGCTGAGACGCATCCGTGAGACGCACGCCATCATACAGGGGAAGCAGAGAGACTTCTGATACTGCTGCTGAGATCCTATCAATGAGATCTAAACGCTTGATATTATCTTGTACCACTTACAGTAAGTGCATTGCATTTTACTTACCTTTTATAAAATCCACATACAGTCTGCGCTATGTTTGGCTCTTTTGTCTAATACCAGGGTCACCAGAGAGTGCATCTGCACTAAGATTTTACCCAGTTATACCACAACCGGTGGATCATCACACAAAGATACCATTATGTGTACAACCCTTTTCTCACAATTGTGAGTATTCTGCACATCGATTACAGAACACAAGCACTTATTTTATTATAACAATATTGCACCATCAGGATATTTTTTCTGTCTTCACATGTTTGCGCTTCCCGACGAACATTATGGCATTCAACTGTGACTTTTATTGGTGAAAGGAACCTAAATTTGGTACAATTAATCATATTAATAACAATTGCTTCCAATACTAGCATTTTTAGGAGTGTTTGCTGCTTTAAGCAAAATTATTGACATTCCTATTTTCCCTAAACAATTTTCCCTGTAATGTTTTGAATTAGTTAAATTGTCCTTTGTTTCATTTGCAATAATTAGAATAAAAACATACAGTAATGTAAAAAAAATGGCAACTGCTAATTGTGCATTAATTAACACATTGTGATCCCAGTAATACTATTTCTATCATAGGCTTCTGTACTAACTATTATTACAGAAACCTGTGATCAAAAAAACATGAACCCATTTGATGCCTTTGTTTGCCAAAGTATACCATAGGCAGCAAATGGGTTAATACCTTAAAAAATTCACTACATAACCCTTTGGCCATGGAATACTTTACTAGCTGCTAATGGAACCAAGTGGTTACCCCTCCCCCCCCCCCCCCCCCCAGGCACCCTCACAACTCGAGAGTGCTAACAACCAATCCTGTGGCAACTACCCCCTTCACTGACCCCTCTTAATCCCACCACCACAATCAAACATAACCCTCCCTCTAGACTACTGGATAAACAAACCTAACCATCTCAATTAGACAAATGTCCTCTTCCTTAATGTTACGTTTATGTCTGAAGCACTTATTCCCATGACCTGTTATTTATATTATCTGTTATTTATTTGATTACCACATGTATTACTACTGTGAAGTGCTATGTACATTAATGGCGCTATATAAATAAAGACATACAATACAAATGTGGCTAGTAGTGCTTTTGGCCATTTAAAAAAAGAAAAATACACTGCTTCATTAAAAATACATTTAAAATAAATGTTAACAATAAAACCATTGATTGTCAATGTTTGCCACCTAAACCCTCTTAATGGGGGCCTAGATTGCAAATCTGGCAATCAATAGAAAACTGTATTTAAAAAATAATTAACAATTAACAATATTGAAATACATTACTTACCTCCCTTGACAACCTTAGTGGCTAGTTAAGCACTGCTATGCAATTTTTTTTGTAACCACTTAGGTAATGAAGGGGTAATCCCTCCTACCATAACCCTGGGAGGTTTAACCACTCACCCCAGGGCAACTACTTCCCTCCCTTTATATTAATGGGCAATAGTCCCATTAGCCAAATGCGACTTATAGGGATTAAGCAAAATTGAAAAACATTTAAAAAATACATTTAAATAAATATACACGACAATAAATAATAACATTATAAAACGAAAGACTTTAAATTAATTGATTGTCACTGTTGCTACCTAGGCCCTCAACGGTGCTTGTTAGCCACATTGGCAATCAAAGGTGACTCTAAATAAATAAATGTATTACTTACCCCAGCCAGATGAAGACCATCCTCATCCTTAGGGAAACCCAGATAATAATTTAAAAGTATTGATGCTCAATCATTAAAATGAACAAAAAATAAAAACAATCCATGTCCAATGGCATATAACAATAAAAAAAACAAAACCATAAATAATCTAAACTCAATGGCAAAGTTAAAAAAAAAACATTACAAAGTATTCCAAGCCCAATGGCCCAAAACATTGAAAACAAAAATCAATCCAATACCCGATGGCCAAAAATAAACAAAGTTCCAAATTAATACAGACCTGATGGCCTCTTACAACAGTCAAAGTGAGGGTGCCACATGGTACATCAACCAATAAGATTGGTTATGTTCCATGTAATTGGTATCTGATGTCACAGAGATGGGCAAATTTATTTTGTGAAATTGGATCGACCGTTTCGTTAGGTCTGCGGATTTGTCCCAAAAAGTCCAATCAGCCATTTTGGATTTTTTTATCAATGATAGAGAGAGAGGGGCTTTCAAATGTAAATAAAGGGGAAATGCTGCACACTGTCAAAAAAATGAATAAAGAATACAAATACCAGTGCTCCTGGTTCAGGACTCTCTGTGATAATCCAAAGTATAATGAAGGGTAAAGGAACAGGGCTCCACGGATTTCTAAACAAACTAATTTATTGCCAACAAGATAACTTAGTTATCTTGTTGGCAATAAATTAGTTTGTTTAGAAATCCGTGGAGCCCTGTTCCTTTACCCTTCATTATGCTTTCAAATGTAATACATTTCTCCAGTTGCATAAATATATACCCTCAAACTTCCCTCCAAATACATTAGGGAGACATGCCTTGAAAAAGGTTCACACCTGAGGTACTCTGCTGGGAGATATGCTAATGCATATTCAAAGTATATTTAACTGAGTCCCATCTCACACTTCCTAAAATGATTTCCATAACAACTATACAGAGTTGATAAGCCTAAGGCACCTACCTAATGACTGGAATGGTATTCGACACAACAGGACTAGAACCCACAACCACTACATTCTAGGGCACCGCTGTAGCTGTGTGAGCCAAACCAGCTTGTTGAAACCCATAGATGGGCTGATCATGGAGTTCTTCCAGTTTTTCTGGGAGACACTTGGACTTGATTTTACTGAGGTCCAATCAGAAGTCCTCGAGATGCCTCTTTCATGATGGCAGAAAGTTATATCACTTCTGCTGAAGGGGTATCTCTGCCACATCAACAACTGTGACCAGTATCGCTGTTCAGCATGACTATAATATCATAACCAAAGTGGTATCAGTGAGGCTAAAGCCTGTGCTGGCAGAGGTGATTCACCCCAACCAGTAATATACTGTCCCGGACAATTCATGATATCTTTCTGGTCTGGGACCTGCAGCACTATGCTCAGAGGACTGGTACGTCACTTGCCATCATGACACTAGATTAGAAGAAGGAATTTGACAGGTTAGAACAGAGGTTGTGTTACCAGCACAATGGCCACTTGTTTATGGGCATGTCAAGCTGAAGAACTGCCTCTGAGGATTTGCCATCCTGGCGGTCGCAGACCGTCTCCCCACCCCAACAAGCCTACCGTGATGGACACTCAGGCTGTGCGGTTTTGTGGTTCCAGTACGGGCACATGGACCTGATCCCCCGCGTGTGAGAAGTTCTGCCCCCATCCCCGATTAGGCTGCATCATAGGGCACACCTGTGTGCACCAGCTGCCTATTGGTGCTTACTTCCTGGATCCACCCTTGCTGGCTATTGGAGGCTCTGCCTTTATATACCTTCAGTCTGTGCTCTCATTCTTTGCTGAGCATAGTCTAGTGTGACGCAGTGCCTTCCTGCATTCTAGCTCCAGACCTTGCCTTACCTTGCCTTGCTGATTAACCTCTTGTTGCCTGACCCTGCTTATCTTCTGGATTCCACACTTCTCCTCTCCTGACCCAGCTTTGAATGACCATTCTCCTGTCTACAGTCCTGACTTTGACTAAGTACTCCAATGATCCGATTTTCTCCAATCCTGAACCTTGCAAGTACTCGGACGATCTGCAACTCTCCACTCCTGAACCTTGCAAGTACTGTGATTATTCTCCTATCTGTAATCCTGACCTGGCTTGAATGACTACTCTACATCCTAGGCACGCCCGCGTGGCTGTGGGTCAGCGTTAACCAATTCCCTACCTCAGCACCGTGGTTGCCCCTTTGTTTGTGGTGAGCTACGCGTTACAGTATGCTCAGCCACACACATTTTGACCCCGCTTTTGGTCAGGGAGTACATTAAGGATGTCCACTGTATGGACAACTGTATGCTCTGTCCATGGAGGCCTTCCTCTTTACCAAGGAAATGGTTCACCGGTCTGGTGCTGCGAGAGCCTGACATGCATGTAGTCTTGTCCACCTAGGCTAATGACATGATTCTCGAGGCCCAGGACCTAATTTATCTTGAGTAGGCAAGTGGTCTTGGAGTGCAAGGAGGTCTATACAGTGGCCTCTTCAGTTAGGATCAACTGGTCAAGTGCTCCGGTCCTTATGTGGGTCCCTTAGAAGTAGACTCCTGGCCCCACACATTCCATAATATCTTGTGAGGGAGTGATACAGAGGTTTCCACTTGTATATCTAAGTGTCCCCAGATGCACTACACATCGTCCGCTAACACTCCATGTGGCAAGAAGTGTGGTGCCACGCCATGCCATTCTTGTGCCATCTGAATATTGTTTGTGGTGAGACAGAATTATTATTTGTGTTGTTGCAGGTCTGTGGGTGTCTGGCAGGTGGCACACTGAATATCTTTGCCTATTGGACTGTGAATGTTACAGTGCAGTTCAATGTCTGAAACATCTCTTTACAGTACAGTAGTTGGAGATAAAATGTATCTATGTTTCTTTGTTTAATAACTTTGTATTGTCAATATGGTACTGCTGCAACTGCTGTGTCGACCGCATCACGGGACAAAAGCATGGCCATTTCTCGTCATTCTCAGGTGAGATAATCAAGCTACATTCCCTCTAACTCGCGTCAAGTTGTCAAGTTGTATTTACCTGTAGATGTCAGACTGAATTCTGATATGTGTGGTTGCAGTTCAGCGTGTGTCTGGCAGATTGCAAAGTGAATACCTTTGCCTATGGGGGACATTGGATGCTACAGTACATACTGTATATACTCAATGCCTGAAAAAATGTGTCTTTAAGGCGAGATAAAATCATGGATATTACAATAATCCATTGTTAAATAACCTTGGTCACTCAAGACATTATCAAATTTAGGAGTTTCACATTTTATTACAAAACAGAATATTCAGTACATTATTTACCATTGACTTCACTGTTGATTGTTGCATGGGACTTACAGTACAGTACGATTTCAACTCCTTTTAGAAGACCCCAGTGCAGTTTTGCATACCTGTACATTATATTTTCTGCTATTAATTCTGTAACGGGTAAGAAAGCGACTTTATCTGAGATCTATCACTATATCATTGACAAGTATGAATAATTGAAAAATTCACCAAACCCGCACAGTTGGAAGAATTCTATACGGCATAATTAGTCAATGAATGATTGCTTTAATCAGTGGTCTCCAAACTTTTTAGTACACATCGTATTTTCTACACATTTTCACAGGTCAAAGAAAAAAAATCTTTTTAAAATTGTTATATATTTATATTTTTTATAAATGAATGAATAAGTTTTATTTGGATCGTTTTGGGGTAATCAGCATGATATGATTCAGAACAAAAGAGAAATGTGACAATTACAAAGAAAGGATGCTGTGCTTACACTGGTAAAGTATATACAGTATAATGAGCAAAAATATATATATTTCAAGTTGCTGCGGGCAAGTCTTGTGGGGGGCCTGATGTGGCCCTCGGGCCGTGGTTTGGAGACACATGGCTTTATTAGAACACCTCAGCATGCAGGCAGCAAAAGAGGTTGTTGGTCACTGCACCTATCTTTTGAGGCTATGTTTGATCATGGCAACTTCAAAAGGACAAAGATCAGGACCAAGAGATTGAATAATCATACTTCCCGAGCCTATAATGAGCAACTACCATTTTACCAGTCTGAGTACCTGATATACCAATTCTACTAAAATTACTAAAATTACGGTCCAACTGGCTCTGAAAACCCTCTACAGGAATACCAGTCTCAACCTGATTATACCGGTGAGGCTCCGTCTGGCTACCTGACCCAATATCATCAGCAGGAACCAAACAACTCTGTAAGACTGAAAGTCGAAAACCACTATATTTTAAACTTTAATTTTTTTTTCTTTTATATTACCAACTTTACTATTCTAAAAATGTGATATTCATGTTTCTTAAGTTTTACAGGACTTTCTAAATTCTTGTATTTCACGCTTGTTTGGCAAAGCAAATACGGTATGTGATAGATAGATTTATGTGATCAACAAAAGAAAAAAGCAGTGCTATACACCAATCTAATATAATTGAGTTAATTACAAATATACAGTGATAACAAACTTAATAGTACTAACGGAGGAAGGTAATGAGTCCAATATACTGTAGATATACTTAGATTTAGCAGCCAGAGTCCAGGAGTCCAGGAGAGAGTTCCACGTCCCTCCAAATGTGATCAAAGAAGAAAAGATGTCCTTCGGCGCGTTGTCTCAAGTATATTCATTTTAGTCCAAAATAAAATAAAAGAAGATAGAAATGTATCAATACAGGTTAATTAACCCTTAGAGTTCATACATTTGAATTCATGCACTTACAATTTTGCATGGCTTGTGTTGCAATTCTTTTCCTATCCGGAGTGTTAGGGGTTAATCTAGACAGGCAAGGTCTCCAATACATATAGAGTTGCAATGGAAATAGAAGAGAGAAAAAATCATGGCACAATACATTTATTATAAAAGACTAGATTAAGAACAATATTGCACTTACAGCCAGTATAATAAAAAAACAGCATTTTTGGATAGCTTCCAGTGTGTGGTAGTAACTCTTTGCTTTGATGGTAATGTTGCTCACATATTGTAGAGTCTACGGTCCCCTTCCGCTGTGTGTCTGCTGCGCCTGTCACCTCCGATTTACTTGAGGGGGGACACTGCACCTCTCCTACTCCCCTGTACCTTGCGCATGGTCAGGGATGCTGGGAGGAAATGTTACGGCAGCAGTCTCATTCACACTTGTATTTGCATACAAGTAATTGCAGAGTGGAACTACTTCCGCTACGTTGGGCTATGCAGGAATCCCCGTTGAACAGTCCTCGAGCCGCGGGAAGCAGAGCGGACGTTATGTCACGATCGGGACGGACGCGACAGAGCAGGGATGCAACCTCCGCCAAGAACCAACCGGGTGATACAGACACCAGACTGTGAAGAGGTGGTGAGAGTGACTGTGTTGTGGTTTAATCCTGCTACACGATTATGTGTGAATTGCCTTGTTTTTAAAGCACTATTGTAAGTGCGTCCTTTATATTTTACATAAAGATTTTCATTTAATTTAATTGATCTGTGCTATGTAGTTTCTCCTCATCTCTTTTTTCAATGGTAACATCTCTCGTGAGTTACTGGATGGGAACACAGATTGCATATCTCCCCAGAGTTACCTGCCGCAGATCCATTTTCCAAGTGCCTTTTATCTACTTGTATCCTGTGAGTAGGCTGTGCGTAGAGCCAAGCTACAATCAATACCCTATATAGATTTACTATACACCTGCACTTAGATTGTTTTATCTTCTCTCCCCACATGCCCCCCCTGGAATGTATGAACAAAGTCTAACGTTTTGGAACCAGTGAAGACGGGTCCCACCAGAGGGTTTGAGCTGGGAGTCCAGACTTTATATTATATATTTTCACTGTGAACTTTTTCATTGTTATTTTTGCACTATTAGAGTTTCTCTACGTGTTAATTTGGGCTAATTATATCAATTAGCAATTACTTAATGTAGTTTGTGCCTTAGTTTCACATTCACGAATTCAACCTGATCAGTAATGCACTGAATTTATCGAAGTTTAATGAATAGGCCCCTATGTCTCTGTATTACAAAGTTATGTTTATTTTTATCTTTCCAGCTCTCTTTCTCTTCCCTCACTAGAATGTGTGTGAAAACCGGGGAGTGGGAAAATACATGCTTGCGGCTTCAGACTCTGCATAATCCATGGAACGGATTCCGGGGTATTCCAGCCAGAGTACACAAGCAGATTGAGAGAATTCTGCATGGAATTAAGAGGGCGTAATCCACCTCTGAATTTAATTGAATTTCATTGCATGTATCAGATTGCTCCCCTAAAGCAGAAAAAAATCCAACAACCATTCTTCCGCTCACCACAGCCACTCTTCTGCTCAACCCTCCCACACATAAATCTGCACACGATTTCCTCCACGATCACTACTCTTCTCACCACTATCTGCACTCTTATCACCACTCCTATGCTCAACACTCCCAGCATGACCAATCTGCTCAGCAATCTATCCACTACTAACACTCCCTCTACTCCACACAAGCCTCCTCTCCTCCATCTCTCATTAAAATCACACACAGAATAATACACACTCTTCCAAACAGCAAAAACAGAGATATTAGACAATATACAAAAATTCAAAAAACAAAGAAACAACGCAACAAATGCGTAAAACAAAATACAGATAATGACATCATATCTGACACAGAATAATACCTACAGTATAACCTGGAGTGAAACACTGCAAATGCTGTTTCAAAGCATATCACCTCAATTCTTTTGTTAGTCATTTGAATTTTTTTTTATATGAACTTGATACACTACACTACATACCTTTTTTCGTGTTGTGTGTTTTTGACTTCAAAGTTTACCTCTCCATCTAGGTAGAAAAAAGTGCAAAAAATGCACACAGCAGCGCACCGACCAAAACAAGGAACACAGGTGATAAAATAAAGATTTTATTGCCCAATCAGAATGACAAAAAGGGAGATGTAGACCCTCCTAAGCGTTTCACACAATAGTGCTTTATCAAGGATACTCCTTGATAAAGAACTATTGTGTGAAATGCTTAAGAGGGTCTACACCTCCCTTTTTGTCATTCTGATTGGGCAATAGATTCTTTGTTTTATCACCTGTATTCCTTGTTTTGGGCAGTGCGCCGCTGTGTGCATTTTTTGCACTTTTTTCTACCATGTTGACTCCCATTGGCAGTTGGACACGCCACTAAGAGACTCTCACTGGCTTAAGGAGTGGGTAAGATATACGAAGATTATCTGATCATACAACATTGGCTACATACTCTGGTGAGTGATTTTCAGGACTTTATTTTATTGTAATCTCCAAAGAGGTACAGTGGAGGGGGTTCATCTTCAACTCACTGTTACCTTCAGGAGATATTAAGAAAGCTCACTGAATTTATTTTCTCACCTACAGTAGTAGCATACTCACTCCTAATAGAAGCCTATTTCTCTTCATAATATGTGATATGGATGAATATACACGTTGGTTCCGGGATAATTAGAGCACCCATTCATTCTATTCCTCTCCATCTACGCTAATTTTAGATTTAACATTATTAATAGGGTAATACAATATTGCTTATGTTTTGCAATTATAGTTAAAATTGTTTTTATTTTCTTGAAACTTGATGCTTCTTGCCCATTCTACCATGACTATTTTAATACATTGTTTCAGTAGATTAGAAAAATCTAGATTATTAGCTACAGTAAATTATCAAACCAAATAAGGAGGTAGCCACTGTGCTTGAAAAAGCAATAAAAATGTTTTTACGGAGATCCGAATCAGAATATGAATCATCTCATAGTCAACATTCCATACAAAATATCTTCAGTCAAGTCAGAATTCTCTTTTTAATCTGAATTTTAATAGCCATATCCTCAAGACAAAAATCAACAACACAAAATAAATTCAGATAACCAACAAGTGCTGTTTTTTCATACATACTACTGTATATCAAGATCCAAGGACTACAGGTGATAATATATTTTAAATTTAAAAAATACTATTTCTAGAGATGATGTTAAAATACTAAATAATTAGCTTTGAACCAAAAGCCCATCTTACCAGCAATGAAAAAAACCTATTGGAATTTGGAATTCTACCCTAAGGTGCCTCTTTAAAATAGCATATTTTTGCAAAGTCTACAAAGAAAAATAGAAAAAGAATAACACAAGGAAGGTAAGAATGTAGAAATAAAAGGCGGAAATAACTTTAACAGTGCAATTTTCATTAGCTTTTATAAGATATGTTCTCTAAACACATCTGCTTTCCAAGTTGATAACCCTCAAGGCATAGTACAATATATTCTACAGGAATTGTACAGCTTGGAGAAAATACACATTAAAGAATAAAAAAAGTATTAGCAGCAGACTCATATCAAAAAGTAAAATCAATCATTCCAAATAAACAAGCAACAAAACCATTACTCAAGCAGTTTGAAGAGTGTATTGATGTGCAGAGTCAGTCATTCGTTCTTTTAACAGAATACTTTCAGTTTCCAAATAAAATGAAACCAACATATCTGCTAAAAAGCATGCTGTAGGTACTGTACTAACAAATGGAAGATCCCCTGAAACCCAGGAGTAAGTATTTTTAAAGGACAGATTCTGTAGTATTCAACCTGGCATTAGGTTAATATTATCAATTAGTACTAATGCATCTTTGATGAGTAAAAGGCAAAGATCAATGTCTATTTTATGGTAAAAAATTTTTATAGGCTACAAAAAAAGATCTACAGTAAGTCATCGTAGTATTCTCATACAGTTGTACTAATTAAAACTTAATTAGTTAATTGGCAATCGCTTTAAATGGTAACGTGTATACTTTACCTCTTTAATCAAATTGAAAATGTGTATTTTATTGTTGCTTCAGAAATTGGCTTGGCGCTTTCCATAGCCTGGCATTTCACTGCGAGGAACATCCTTTTTTGTACATAAATAGTTTGTTGTTCCCTCATGAATAGCGCTAATCTACTATTGAAAGGAGGGATTATTGGTTAAATGGACGCCCTGCGATATTATTTGTTAGGAAGCAAGTTTCCATAATTAACTGATGAACACCCTCTGACATGGATAAATATTATGAAAGACAAAAATGTGAGGATCACTGTCACAGGAGACCAGGTGATTACAACGGGAAAAGCACCAAACAGATTGAAGGCATTAAGTAACAACGTTTATTTTGGACGGAGCAAACTGGAGCAACACACTGCACAAATACAGTCTCAACTAACCAAAACAGTTATGGTGAGAATCCTAGCTCACTAGGTGCTTGTAACGCTTGTGCTCACCACGAACAAGGCAGGACACCGGTAATGAGATGGGAAAGTATCTAATATGCCACCCACAGTAACAGGGGCACGCCTGGAGAGTGGATAGTCAAGGTCGCTGGGTCAGGATTGGAAAAGAGAGAATAGTATTGATACTTGCCGTGGTCGGAGATCAGAGCCAGTAGTCGATATCGGGGTACCGTGGTCAGGGGTTGGAGCCAGTAGAGTAGTAGATGTCCGGGTGCCGTAGTAAAGGGATGGAGAGGTACGGAAGGTCAGAGGCAAGCCAGGGTCGATAGTCCAGAGAAGCGGAGTCCAAAATCAAGCTGAGTCGGTACACAGGAGATCAAACAGCAGAACAAGGTTAGGCAAGGCAAGGTATACGCAACAAGGAAAAGGGAAGTGGGAACAGCAAGGTTACAAAGAACTATGCTCAGCCAAATTGCCAGTGGCACGGCTGAGCATATATGGGGAAGCGTGATCAATGAGACAGGGGGGTGGAGTGAAGGTGCAGCCTCTGCGGAGGCAGGGATAGGCTGGAAGGTGCAGGAGACAGGTGAGAGTGATGATGAGGGTTGACACGAAGCTGGGGAGGGGTGCACGCACGTCACGTGTGCGCGTCATGCAAAGCAGCCGCGCGTCGCAACTTGGGGGCGGTGCTAAGCTCCATAGAGACATTGAAATCCCTCCATGGGCGCATGCGAGCTGTAAACTGCGCAGGAGTGTGCGGAGCGGCAGCTTAGGAGGGAGCACGCCAGTTGGGACATGCTCCCCAATTCATTACAGTACCCCCCCTTGAGGAGCGGCCTCAGGATGACTCCAATATGGTTTGAGGTTTTTTTTTGCATGAAACTGCCTTACTAGACTGGGCGCGTGTACTTGGTGGTGGGGTATCCAGAGCCTTTCCTCTGGTCCAAACCCTTTCCAATGGACCAAATACTGTATTGCCCCTCTGGATCTTCTTGAGTCACTGATGGACTGTATTTCATACTCTTCTTGTCCTTGTACGATCACTGACGCTGGTATAGATGAGGAATCTGGAAATTGAGAATGTTTCTCCGACCAAAGTCATCTGTAAGCAGTCGCGTGTCATGTCTGATCCTGCCTGTTCTCAACACCCTTGCAACCACAAAAGACTTTGGGTTGTCCTTAGCTCCAATCCTGACATTCCTGTCAAACGAGAACGCATATGAGACTTTCAAAGCCAAATTGAAGTTTTCTCAACCCCTGGGATGTCCGTCTGTGCCAGCCAGGGCGTCCAGACTTTTAGAAAAGTTTTGTCATTGACTAAACTTGTCAATTTTTCTATCTGGCACACAAACCAAATTCTGTTCCAAATTTTGGGAATTGATGGAATTTCATTCTGCTTCCATAATGCTGCGATCTCGCACCTAGTCACTGTTACAAAATGAGCAACCAGTTTAAGTTCTACTTTGGCTAGACCCAGGAATGGCCTGTTCAGAAGGAATAGCCATTGTTTCAGTGGTATTTTGAGATAAAAAATCCTGTGAACCAATCTCTAATCTTTCCCATATAGGGGCGACCCGAGGGCAAGAGCACAGCATGTGTAACAAATCTGTGGTCTCTCTGCATTGTCTAGGGCATGCGTGTGTAAAAACGGTCTCAAGAAGTCTCTGTAACACAGTTATTGTAAACAAAGCCTCAAAGATTTTCATGAATGGCTCTCGGGGGGAGGTGTTGATAAGAAGTTGAAAATACCTTTGGCTTTAGGCTTTGTGTGTGTGTGGGGGGAAGGGCGGGGGGATGAGCTACTACACACATTTTCAAGTTGCTTTGCAAGGTCGGGTGTGTATGCAGGATTATTAGTTGAAAGAAATCTTTGAATTTTTTTTTACAAAAGAACTACAGAATGCAATGCAGCCATTACGAAGAAGATTTAACATAAAATTCACTTTGAATGTGTGTGAAGGAGTCATTCTAGCAGTCATGCTACACTAGCAGTGTGTGCAGGATTATTAGGTCAGCGAAATATTTTGAACGGTTCATCAAAATTTGTGACCCGTCGCCCCCCCACACCTCAAATAAAAATTACAGTATATCACCTCATACCTTCAACCTTACGTTATTCAACTTCCATCATATCTTAGGGATACTACCCACATACTGCAGACCCTCAACGACACTCAATGGCCGTCCCATTACCATTTGGTAACAGCAGATGTTACCTCACTTTATACAGTCATTGACCATGGTCAGGGTTGTGATGCTGTTGGCCGTGTCCTGGACTTAGATCCTTTAGTTACAGACACATTCAAGTCATTTTTAATTTCCAGTATTCAATTTATATTAACACACAATTTTTTTCATTTTAATAAATCTTATTATTTACAGGTATGTGGCACCGCTATGGGTACCAGGTTTGCTCCCAGTTATGCCAACTTATTCATGGGCAACTGGGAAGATCAATACATCTGGTCCGGTTGTCCTTTTGGGGCAAGCCTGGTACTCTGGCGGCGCTACATAGATGATATCATTTTTATTTGGTCAGGTTCCACGCATCAATTAGAACTTTTTCAGTTGTACATGAATGACAATCCTTTTAATCTAAAATTCACTTTTAATTCTAGCAATACATCTATTGAATTTTTGGATTTAGTTATTTACGTTATGGATAATAAACTACATACAAAAACATTTTTTAAGAAGGTCCAGTCAAACAACTATTTGCATGCCAACAGTCATCACAACCCTACATGGATTAACAACATTCCTAAAGGTCAATTCACTAGATTGAAGCGTAACAATTCAACTACTGAAACTTTCCATCAGCAGGCACATGATTTAAAAGATAAATTTATTAATAGAAATTATTCTCCTAATGACCTAGATCGAGCTATATTAGAAGTAGATCAAATTGATAGAAGTACTCTTCTTCAATACAAACAAAGAAAAAAAGATAGTTCTTCTATAGACATACCGTTCATTACCCAATACAACCAGATGGCTCCAGCCATCAAACAAACTTTACGTAAATACTGGCCAATTCTGAGAAAGGATAGGGATTTGATAGATCTTTTACCCCTAAATCCTAAGATAATATTCACTAAAGCTCGGAATATTGGCCAAAAATTAGCTCCTAGTTGTCCTTTAACACGACAAAAGATTCGTACTAACAAAACAATAAATGGGTATTTTCCTTGTATTTCCTGTACAGCCTGCAAATTCAGCACTAGAAATGTTACGTTTAAATCTACAATCACAACAAAAATATACAATATAAAACAGTTAATTAATTGTAACAGTACAAATGTGATCTATCTCCTTGAGTGTCCTTGCGGTCTGCAGTATGTGGGTATGACATCCAGGCCCATCAAACGCCGCTTTTATGAACACATTTACAATATCAAAAAAGGTCTAATTACTCACAGCGTTTCGAATCATTTTCTCCAGGTGCACGGAAGAAGCCCCGTAGGTTTGAAATGTACGGCCATAGAAGCTGTCACACCAAATTGGCGGGGAGGAAATATCACAATGCAATTAGGGAGATGTGAATCCTTTTGGATTTACGAACTCTGCACTTTGGCTCCACAAGGCCTCAATGTTGATTTTGACCTAAAACCTTTTTTGTTAGATAAATAGACATCATCATACTCATTTAACATTATATAGTCACAATTGCACTAATTTATATTTTATTTTATATAGTCAAAATAAATATTCACTACACATAAATAGTCACTTTATGTATTCACCAATCACTTATGACTAACACTTATTGTTCTTGACACATACAGGTTCATAGGTCAAGATATCAAATAAAAATATAAATAAAATATAGATAAAACTTTTTTGTTGATATTTTTGATAATATTTTTGTTAATATTTCTTTCACATTTTTTCTATACTTTTATTTAGTACTACATTAGACAAGTCACAAATATGTAGTTCTTGTATATTGGCAATATTAATATATCACCCTGACAATGCATTTTCAAACACATATTGCTTATAACACTTTCATTTATCACTGACCAGCATCTGAGTTAATGTTGATGTTTATTTAAAATCATACATTGCATGCTGTCTATCTTTAAATCTTCAAGCCTTTAATGTTAATATCTACAATGATGGTTTGAAACATTTGGATTATCTTGGATCATATATCTATATGCATTTAAGTATCTTACCAGTATATATTTGATTAATTGATTGTCTTTTTATGTCTCTTTATGTATTGTTTTTATGTATTTCATGTGATGTTGCTGATACATGAGGCAGTGTTGAATTTGAACCACTGCGCATGACCGGGACTCTAATATGGTATATGCACCTTTAAATGTCTCCTATAAATAAACGGACACACAGGGACTTCTTTATTCAATTTACCCCTGAGGAAGGAGGCAGCAGCTTCCGAAACGCGTTGGGTGGTCCCCGTTACCCCTACGTTGCCATCAGCTGCCGATACCCACTGCCAGCCCTTGCGTGTGGCTTTGAGATACAAAGCATCTTTTGAATTTGCCGCCTTTGGAGCATACGCGACCGCGAGGAGCAGGGGATTTGGAGGCACCAGCTACACTGTGTCGGGCGCCTCTGCGCATGCCCGCACTGTTTCACCAACAAACAGTGATTTCCAGCCCCTGCCACAGCGTGGAAGAACGCGGTTGCCATTACTGACATCTACACGCGGCGCCTACCTGCAATTCATCCAGGAGCTGTGCCAGCCAATGTGAGAGGGGATACTCTCTGATATATCCACTGCGGTTATTTCTCTTGGCTTCGGTAAGCGGGCAATTCGGCTGATATCGATTGGGACCTTCATTTGTTTATTTGTGCTTAATTGTACTGTATGTTTTTTATAATATTAAATGCATCTCTTTTAGTCTAGTGTGTGGTTCAGCAACATTGCAATTGTTTGTTTGTTTGTTTGTTTGTTTGTCTATTTGTTTGGTTAAGTCTTTACAGTATTACACTATGTATTTCTTTTTCTTTTTTCATGTTTGATTTACGCCGGCTGAGATCTTCTCTTCATCACAACTGGTTGTATATTTAATTTATTTATTTATTTTCATGTCCATGTGTTTAGCGCCATTGATACCCATTTAGCACCAACACTATTGTCTGACCAGGGGTCAGAGGTGTATCTAGGCTGCTACACTTTTTATACTCATTTTGAGAGCATATGTTTTGACCAATATTATTGTTAGCGCTACCTATTGTTTTTATTATATCACCTCATACAGTACAGTATACAGATAAAGTATCAAAAACATATAAAAATTCACATAAAATCAGTCCTTCTATAAGGAAGGCCATATAGAAAAAAAAAAGTTGAATGTTTTTTTTTCCCCAACTTGAAAATTCACATACCCGCATGCGCATAAATGTGATGACACGCATATGCGTTTCAACAAGGTTCCAATGAGACATACTGTATGTAGAGTACACGCATTCGCATAAAATAAAAACAGTATGAAAAAAAGAGCAAGCCTAGCAAAAGTATTAATTATTAAATAATAAATAATACATATAGAAATGTGATGACACGCATATGCATTTCAACAAGTTCCAATACTGTTCGACATACTGTACATGCATGAGCGGAGAAAATATTTTACATTCAGAAGAAGCGACAGTGTATTTTTGTATGACTTATTTTCCCTTTACTGTCCTGTATACAGTATGTGACCTCATATTTTTAATCTGTGCATGGTAGTATAGTTATAGTTATACAGTATAGTTACAGTACAGTATACTGTATACAGTAAAAATAAGTGACTTACAGTAGTGCGGCATACAGTAGTTTTACAGTTATACAGTAGTTATACAGTTATACTGTATATAGTTTGTCCAATATAGTGATATACTGTACGTACACTTTACTGCACTATGTTTTTTCTTTTCAGAGCTGAAGCAGTACAGGAAGGGGGGGCATGTGTAAAAGTATTGTACTGTGTGTATACTGTAGCAACCGTCTGCAATTTACACAAACCACCCCCTCTCTCAATGACAAAAGAACTTCAGCCATTACGAAGAAGATAAAGTCAAGATTGTAAATTTGGAAGAAGAGGGGACCTACTGTCTTTTTTTATTATTCATTTTTTCATGATTATCCTTCACAAATAAAATTGTTCCTTCTTTAAATTCATGAGAATCACTTGAAATTTGTGTGTGTGGGGGGGGGGGGGGGGAAGGGGTGATGTGCTACTACTCCAGTTTATGCAGTTAAACAAAGGCTGGAAATGAACCTCTACTCTAATTCATTCAACCTCTAATGAATCGCTCTGGGGGGAGGTGTCGATAAGCAGTTCAATTCACTTTGGTTTGTTAGGCTTACAGTCTGTGTGTGTGTGGGTGTGTGGGTGTCTGTTTGTCTATGGAAGGGGGGGTGAGAGGTGTGTTTGCAGGATTATTAGTTCAAATAAATCTTTTGAACAGGTCATCAGAATGTTATGAACCCCACACCCCCAAATAAAAATTACAGTATGCCACCTACCTCATAAAGTACAGTATAAGTTATACACATCCTGTACTGGATTTAATACTGTATACACTGTACAGTAGAAAGTGGAGAGGAAGGGCTGACATAAAATGGTTATTTTGAGTGTATCATACTTACTGTACCTGTACTTAACATACTACAGTACAGTACCTTACTACTTTCCTCTGGCCTGCCCATTATGCTGTAAAAGAATAGGCAACACGGTCGCAATATGATCGATATATTTATTGCATCTTTGTACGGTGAGTATGTTGTTCCAGAAACTCATTATTCCTTTTGCTAATTCATCCTTTTAAAATGTTTTCACCACTTTTCTGATATAATCCTTCAACTGATGCCATACCAATTCAATGGGATTCCAGTCTGGGGATCTTGAATTGGAGGGGGGGGGGGAAAGGTGAATTAGTTAAAGAGATATACTGTAAAAAGTTTAAAACAATGAGAAATGGTTATCGAACTTACTCCGGTGGCGTCTTAACCCAGTTGATACCACTGACAAGAATATGGGTAATAGACGCGGTGTGTTTCGGGTCATTGTCCTGGAAGAAACGGTGACCAGATGAGAAATCACGCGTAATTATGCAACATTCTCGGGCACTAGTTTCTCTTGGAACAAGAAAAGGAAATGGAACATTAGGGTACCAAATACTGTACACTACAGCTGTACAGTGCATAAAGCCACAGCATGTGTATTTGTGCATTATTTTACCCTCAAAGATGATGATGCATCCTGGTCCACGTCTAGAGATTGCATCCCACACATGCATCTTCACTGGGTGCTTGGGACGCGGCTTCAGAGATAGGCGTCCTTTTTTGGAGAATGCAAAAGTGGCAAATCTCTCAAGCGATACAGTTGTCTCATCAGTAAAGATGACATCCTGAAAAGTTTCGCCACTATCGAGCCGTGCCTGGTGCACTCTTTTGATCTTGTTGGCATCCCTTATCATAGGATACGGTCTGTAATGACAAGGAATAATTGTACAGGTACAGGTACAGTAAAACCACAATTGTACCTACTGTCCATAACTAACTACAACACAGCACTCTGCATACAGTACTATTGCAATATACTGAACTATATTACTACTTTTACCAGAAAAATGAAAAGCAGCACACTGCCAGGGAACCATGTGGTAAAATGTAAGTTGCTTTATGCAAAAATAATTACTGGCGGGGGGTATTACTACTGCATACTGTAGTTTATTTAGTATTAAACAATATACAGTACTGAAGTATACATTAAGACACTTACCTTACACGTCCATATTTCCATCCCAATTTGTGTCTCATCTGTCTTATGCTGGTCCCAGAAGCTGTTATTTTGGTGAGTTTTCACAAGTAATCGTACAAGGACAAGAGGAGTATGAAATACAGACTACACTACCGACACACTTTATTAAAGTGTGGCCGGTACCGTAAGCCGGGAGATTTCCCGGCTTGCTAGTGGCCGCCCCTCGGCGTGCCGCGCGTCATAGACGCGCGGTCACGCGTCTTCGGGAGCCTGCGCCCCCTGCACGCGCGTCCAGGGCTCCCCGAGGGAGCCCTGGTGTCCCGCGATCGCGGGACGGCGGCAGGGGGTTCCGGGGGACCCGGCGGACCCGGCAGCGGTAGGGAGAGCGCCCCAATCGGAGGGCGCTCTTCCGCTGCTTTGGCGCGCGCCCGTCACCCTCGGGCGTGCGCCAGGCTACTGCTGCGGCCAAGAACGGGCAAATGCTCGAATAAACTTGGCCGCAGCAGTATCATCGATTATAGGATATCAAGGGGAGCAGCCCAATACCTGGTGCACTGGAAGTGGTTTGGACCAGAAGAACGGTCCTAGATACCCATCACCAGAGTCACGCTCCAAATCTCATCAGACGGTTTCACTTAAAGTAACCTGTTACAGGGTACATGCAACCACACGTGGGTTTCTTGCAAAGGCTTATTTATTGAGCCTTAAAAAATACAGCACACAAAAACAAATGAGCTTCTTTTCAGCATAGAAAACAGAAATTAAGTCCTGAGCAGGGCTTGCCCTTTCCCAACAAGGGCTGTTTAGATTCCAGCAAAACAGTACAGTAAACAGTTCATCAAAAATGTATATTGAAGACAGACCTTATAGCAGTAATCCTACTTCAGCATTTCAGTACTCTCTCTGGTTCAGACAGGCTGCATGTGTGTACAGGCTGCATGTGTGTACAGCCTGGGGTTTTTAAAGCTCCTTGATGAGGCAGCTGGGATCAAAATAATTAACCAGACCTCTCAGCTGAAAGTAAACCTCGTCACTGCTGCACTTCAGACCTCAAATAGGTCTGCCAGCCATAGGGCTGGTGACGTTTATTCACCCTGTCACATAGCCCCTCAAAGTATATTGAAGTCGTCCAGAGGGCGCTCCACAGGGGGGGGGTACTGTAAGGAATTGGGGAATGCGGCCCCGCGTCGTGCTCTCTCCTTACCTGCAACCGCAAACAGCTCCGTGGATATCACTATGCACGTGCATGGAGAGGTACATATGACATCACAGGGACTGACCCCACCTCCTGTTCACATCACGTGATGGCGCCATGCGGCATGCACACATGATGCATGTGCACCGCTCTCCAGCTGCGTGTCAACAATCACTAACCAACTTCATCACTCCCACCTGTCTCCTGCAACGCTCCACCTATCCCTGCCTCCACTGAGGCCGCACCTCCGCTCCTCCCCTCTGTCTCATTGGTTCCTATCACCTACAGTATATATGATCAGCTTTGCCACTGGCACATTGGCTGAGCATAATTCCTTGTAGCCTGTGTGTTCCTACTTCCTTGTTCCTAGTTTTGTCTTGCCTTGCCTTGCCCTAGCTTGTTGCTGTTTGATTTCCTGTGTACCGACCCGGCAAAACCCTTGGACTCCGCTCTTCGGGATTATTGACCCCGCCTTACCTCTTGTGAGGAATCCTTTCCTGGTTTTGTCTGGAGCTCACTCTGGCAGAGTGGTGAGCTCTCAGACAGACCTCCCCTTGGATTTGCAAGCTCTAGCACCTGTGCATGCAACCACTGCAACTCTGTCTCTCTGCTCTTGCATTGGAGGAATTCCCACACACCCCCGTCTTGGGATTGCCTGCCTGCCCTTCTTATACCAGCCCCGGCCTTCCCTTCGTTGCTGAGCATAATCCAAATATGTTTGGATGTAACTGTTTGTGCCACAAACACTTCTGCCCTAGCCTTGTTCCTAGTTCCTGTATTGAAGTGCTGGATCCCCAGTGGCAGCCTAGCCCTGTTCCTGGTTCCTGTACTGAAGCACTGGATCCCCAGTGCTTGCCTTGTCCTGTTCCGGAGACCTGCTGCACTCACCCCAGGCAGAGGTTTGCTTCCTGGTTTCTGTGCTGAAGCACTGGATCCCCAGTGCCACCCTTGCCTTGTTCCTGAGACCTGCATTCTCCCTTAGCAGTGTCCTTTCCCGCGCTTCATGTGCTACGCTGAAGCGGAGTGCACCTGATTTCCTGTTGCTGAACTCCAGTCTGGATATCACTTACTCTGACGTCTCCTACTCTGACCCCGGCTTGTCCATGGTTTACCCTGCCTTCTCCTACCCTGAACCGGCTATGAATGACTACGAACTGCGCAATCCAGAACCGGCTTTGTGGTCTAGGGTCGGTGTATTCACATCCCCACCTCAGCCCCACGGTCTGGTCCCAGTTTGTGGCAAGCACATCCGTTACACCTCTGACCTTTTGCATCTCTCCAACCCATGACGACGGCACCCGGACATCGACTATTCTACTGGATCCAACTCCGGACCACAGCACCCGGACATCTACTATTCTACTGGCTCCAACCTCCGACCTCTGCAAGTATCATGACATTCTCCCATCTCCAATACCGACCCAGCTACCTTGACCCTCCACTCTCCAGACGTGCCCTCGTTGCTGTGGGTAGCATTTATACTTTCCCACCTCGGTACCGGGGTCCCGCCTTGTTTGTGGTGAGCATCAGAGTTACAATATTCAACTCCCCTTTTATTGATATTATCATCTAATTGTGTGAATCCTTACATTTCTTTATACATTTTGAGATCTTCCTGATGCATTTCAATCTCCATTTCTATTGTCTTAATTTTTTCCTCTCTGTATTTAATTAAAAGTCTCAAAAAGTGGATTGGAACACTTGGTTAAAATCTCATTCTAATCTTGTGTGAGTTTCTCATTGGTCTGTAATTTAACTTTTTTGTTTATCCAAGGTCCCATAAGGATCAATGTTTCATTTATATATTTCTGTACTGACACACTATCCCACCAGTGCCTCATTTCATCCTTTAAAGGTTTTTATAATTTTAAAAAACTTTTTTTTTTTCATTTGTGTTGTTCTGTCTACCGGAATATCCAGCTATGGTGTCTCCAATCCACTCTTTCCTTCAACTTCTTCTTTTGCTATATACAGTACAGTACATACAGTATATCGTTCTTGGGACTCTGCGTTCTCTCAGCACTGGCTTAGCATTACATTATTTGCTTTAGTGCATACCTAGGTATTATAAATAACTAAATGTTAATTTAGGTTAACATTAGGTTAAAAGAACTAACTGAACTTTGTGGAGTTCCTGTATTTAATTCCTGTGGCACAAAGAGATAAAGTGACTTACCCAAGATTACAAGTAGAGATGCAAAAATACAAATTCAGCTGCATTCACGTCTCAGACTGGTCTACAACCCTGTATTTCCGCATTATTGCTTAGCAAGCTGTGCAGGGATCTACTGCAGCCAGGGATTCTGGGTAATAACATGCATGGTAAATGTGTTTTAATTCTTATCCATTTTAACATTGGCACCTACAGATGCCGCGGCCGTTATTGAAACACTTCACGCGGTGTATATCTCGGAATACTTTACCTTATTGCTGGATGTGTTTCCTACACAAACATGGGGCCTCATGCAGTAAGCGCCGAAAAGCCGTTTTTCGCCATTTTCTCGCCTATAATGCCTCTCCGATGCAATAAGCGCCGATAAGCTGGCGAAAACACAAAAATCGGCATTTTCTTTTTCCGAAAAAAACTTATCGGCAGCCGGGTGCCAATAAACCACCTTTTGGCACTCATCGGCACTTTTTGAAACCCGCTCAATTCTAATAGCCCCGATCAGCTTTTCGCTGCTGATCGCCGCTCTAGAATTGAGATTTTCACGCCAATCCGTCCCCCCAACTAAAGTTGGCAAGTTGGTAAGGGGGAAGCACCGGCAAGGGTGACACTTAGACAATCAGGCCTTTTTCCTGCCTGGGATTGATGCCGGGAGTCTTCGGAGCTGATACCCATTAATACCAGCACCGGAGCCCCCCGGCATGCATCTGAGGCAGGAAAAATGCATTTTAAATCAACTTCATTACCTTAGCGGCTAACCGCTAAGGCAATGAAGGGGTTAACCACCCGTGCCAGGTTTATTGTGGGTAGCGGGGGTGGGTGAAGGGTGTATTTGGGTTGCAGGTGGACTTAGCCCGTTCATTAACTTAGCGTTTAATACCGCTACGGTCATGAAGGGGTTAACCCCTCCCTTTACCCACCCGCAAGCCCTAAACACCCACGTTAGGGCTAATACCCACTTCACCCACCCCTACTACCCATAATAAAAAAATACACACTACAGCCCCACAATAAATAAATAAAAAAAAAAATATATATATATATATATATATACACTACCGACACACTTTATTGAAGTGTGGTCGGTACCGCAAGCCGGGAAATCTCCCGGCTTGCTAGTGGCCGCCCCTCGGCGTGCCGCGCGTCATAGACGCGCGGTCACGCGTCATCGGGAGCGTGCGCCCCCTGCACGCGTGTCCAGGGGCTCCCTGAGGGAGCCCTGGTGTCCCGCGATCGCGGGACAGCGGCAGGGGGTTCCGGGGGACCCGGCGGACCCGGCAGCGGTAGGGAGAGCGCCCCGATCGGAGGGCGCTCTTCCGCTGCTTCGGCGTGCGCCCGTCACACTCGGGCGCGCGCCAGGCTACTGCTGCGGCACAGAACGGGCAAATGCTCGAATAAACTGTGCCGCAGCAGTATATATATATATATATATATATATATATACTATAATACTGAGTTAAGTTATGGTGAGTAAAAAAAGTGACAAAAACCCTCCACAGGAAAGCAAATATGCAAATACAACTGTATGCTCATCTGCATGTCTTAGGCAGGTCTGCAACCCCGCCTTTCCCCATCATCACCCAGCATACAGCACTTCCACTGCAGCAAGGGATTCTGGGTGATGACATGCAAATGAGCACACAGTGTTACTTTTTGCCTCAAAAACCATTTTTAACATGGTTCCCTATAGGCTTAAGCTTGCTGCATGGTCACAGCTTTGAGCACAGCCAGGGTTAAGGTGCATACCCAGAAAACCACCCACAGACAGCTTAAAAATGGTTTTTGAGGCAAAAAGTGACACTGTGTGCTCATTTGCATGTCATCTCCCAGAATCCCTTGCTGCAGTGGAGGTGCTGTATGCTGGGTGATGATGGGGAAAGGCGGGGTTGCAGACCTGCCTAAGACATGCAGATGAGCATACAGTTGTATTTGCATATATATATAGCAAATGGAAATATTACTGTATGCTCATTTGCATGTCTTAGACAGGTCTGCAACCCCGCCTTTCAACATTATCACTCAGCACGCAGCACTTCCACTGAAGCAAGGGATTCTGGGAAATGACCTGCAAATGGACACACAGTGTAACCTTTTGCTTCAAAACAATTTTGAACATGGTTCCCTATAGGCTTAAGCTTGCTGCATGGTCACAGCTTTGACCCAGCCAGGGTTAAGATGCATAGCCAGAAAACCCACCCACAGACAGCCGTTTCGATCTTAATGGGTCTCATCAGTGTGGGGTTGGTTAACTAGCTATGCAATGAAGCAATGAGGATGGGGTTTACCATACTTAGTTAAGTTATGTGTGTGTATGTATATATATATATATATATATATATATATCTATCAAAACAAAAATATTAAGGAGCGCCTATTATGACAACCTGCCTAACTGTGAGTGAGTATGCTACTGTGTTGATACAACCAATGGGGTGGCTAAGGGGGGGTGATAATAAAAAGTGGATCCTATGTTGCTAAGTATAATGCATATAATATAAAGTCTTTTATTGAAAAATTGCTGTAAAAAATATTTTAAAAAATATACTTAAAAAATATATAAAAATAATATTAAAATTCTAAGATAGATACCAAAACAAAAACCTTAAAAAACATAGAGTCCCGTTCCAATAAATTGCATCCAGGTACAGGCAGCCCGTTTGAAAGGGATCACAACTCCCTTGGAAATACCTATGAGAGAAAAAGAGAAAAAAACAGGCGCACACCTAGTGCATTAAAGTAAAACAATGATTTTATGGAACATTAAAAAACAGACAAATGCCCACTCACAAATCAAACGGAAATAACAAGCAGTTATGAGATTGGCCCTCATAAGCCTCCGGTAGCGTCTGGAACGACAATCGAATCTTCTCCTACACACGTGTTGCGCAGTCTCCTTCACCGGAAATGACGTCCTCCCGGCGTGTGCCCCGCAACAGGAAATCCCTCCGGGAGCCTCAGACTTCGCCTACTTCGTTCTGGCTGCTGCACCACCAGGAATAGTGGAGATCTGCCCGCTCCTTCTGGTCTGGCTTGCCGCTCTCAATACTGCATCCGCAGTGCACTGAGTTCAGTGGGAAAGTGCCTCCTCCGTCTCAGCCACGCCCTACGCGTTTCGTCATCAGGATGACTTCATCAGGGGTAACGAATCAGAATACGAATTCCTGGTGGTGCAGCAGCCAGAACGAAGTAGGCGAAGTCTGAGGCTCCCGGAGGGATTTCCTGTTGCGGGGCACACGCCGGGAGGACGTCATTTCCGGTGAAGGAGACTGCGCAACACGTGTGTAGGAGAAGATTCGATTGTTGTTCCAGATGCTACCGGAGGCTTATGAGGGCCAATCTCATAACTGCTTGTTATTTCCGTTTGATTTGTGAGTGGGCATTTGTCTGTTTTTTAATGTTCCATAAAATCATTGTTTTACTTTAATGCACTAGGTGTGCGCCTGTTTTTTTCTCTTTTTCTCTCATATATATATATATATATATATATATATATATATATATATATATATATATATATAAAAATAAATGTAATAATTAAATATATATATTACACCAACAACCCCTATACCCCCCTAACATACAGTACATATATTACATTTTTGTGATGCACAGCAATGATACAATAGGCCGGCGGTGGCCCTCGGTTGTTCCCACAGGTGTCCCCGCGGGCCTGCAGTACCAATTCTGTGACCCCCCCAAAAAATAAAAAAACACATAAATACTTATAAATAAATACCCCCCCCCCCTAACACATACAGTATAGTAATGGTCAAAATTACTACTATCACATATAGATAATAGTGCATTTGCCCATTTAAAATACATAAAGCACAATAAATACATATTGCACTCACCCATGCCCGGCTGCCATGATGAAGGCCATCCTCATCTTCATAACCGTCCATGCCCCCCTCCGATGCTGCAAAACATAAAAATAAAGAAGAATTTAAAAAAGCATAAACATAAACAAGAATTAAAAAAAGCAAATGTAATGTCCCCTAACCCCTTAATCACCTTAGCCATTGTTAACTGCTATAGTCATTAAGGGGTTAACCACCCTCACCCACCACTCGGGAGGCCTAAACACCCTCACCCACTACCCACCCCATCAGACCTAACCACCCTCACCCACTGCCCACTCTGGAGGCCTACCCACCCTGGCAAGGGGACAATACTCCCCTTCCCCCACCCCCACTACCCACAATAAACAGGACTATATTTAATAAACAGTACATAACCCACCCCCTGTGACCCCCATAAATAGGTGATTTATTATTTTACATACAGGGTTAATACCCCAGGCACACGGGAGTCCCCGGTGGTCCTGGCGGGTGTCCACAAATTTCAATCAAACAATTGCATTTTAGTGTGTACATGATGCAATTAATCTGTGCATCATGTAACACTATTCCAAATCAATGTTAAAATAAAATAAACAATTACCAACAAGATACAAAAACTAAGCAAGTAAACATAAACATATTTACCATCAATCAATTAATCTAATCAAAAATCAATTACAATCCAATCAAAATCAAAAACACAAATCACTATTCAATTCCTAAAACCAAACCATTGGTAAAAAAATGCTACTTCAAAGTAAACACCATCATACAAAATCTAACTACCAAAAATAAGCCAATATTAAAAAGCAAGCCCCTGAAATAAACTATTGCAAAGACTCCCAAAAATTACATTTAACTAAATAATAATTACATTACACACCAATTTCTAACCAAAGCTGCTAAATACATTTTTAAAACATCAAAAGAACATAAATAAACATTTGCAAAATAATCATTTATTATCCCTGTATGTGTAGCCATGTAGATTATACATTACATACAGGGGCAATTAATGAGCATAAAAAACAATTACATTACATAACAAATTACAATACAATACAACCATTCAGTGTCCCTGTATGTATGTAAATCCATATGTGGTTCAGCTCCGGAGCCCCCCTGTACATCTACACTATGAATAAAAATTGATTCCAAATATTATTTTTTTTGCCGATGTTTGCGCAGAGAGAGTGGCGGATCTCTCTCTGCTGCAGGCTGATCTTGGCAGAGGACGGCTTACTGGCAGCTTATCGGCAGGCAGACTGTCCCGCCACCGGCTACTCGGCGTGTTGCTCTCGTAGGGATTCGGCCCTTTCTGCATACTGCGAGGGCAACACGCCAAACACATGCCGAGTTTGAACCCCTGCCGAGAGTGCCTTTTCGGTGCTTACTGCATCGAGCCCATGGTGTTGATGTTGCTCATCCTGACGAATCTGCAAAAAAGGATGAAAACACTATTGTGCCATGCAATGTGGAACGCATAATTGCATTCTAATTTGTATAATAAAACACCTACACATGCAGTATGTACAGCACGCAAATTACGTACGCATCTCCATGCAACAAATACACATTTTATTGAAGAACACGGGGTTTAGCACAAGACCATAATGTGACCATGGGGCACCAAGAGGTGCACTGGGGCACTGTTAATGCAAGTAAATAGTATAAAGCTATTAGATGCCACTTTACCATGTGCTGGTGAGCAGACCAAAAAACGTGATTTTTTTTACACCTCTTAATGCATTTTTGGGTGCAATAATGTTGCTATGTTATGGGAAAAAAATGTCCACCCTACTAAGTAATTTAAAGCTAACCATAAAAACAGGCTTTTTATGATTTGTGCCAGGTATAATTTGGCACATGATATTGATGTACTTTTAGGCCAAAAATACTCAATAAAGTCAATACGGATTTTAACAATTTCAGATAATATAGAATTAACCACTTTTTCTTATGATTTTTTTTATACATTTCTTAACACTTCCTCAAATATATATTTGTAAATTATAATGCCATATGTGTCCACATACTTTATGTTTCTTTGGAGGAATTCACTATTAGCACTGCAACAGTAGGACAGACTTGATAAGTAAATCACAGTTGCAAACAAGGAAAATACACATTAAATGATTAATAGAAATAAATTCAATATAAAGTGTAGGAGACAAATGTTTCAAACTATTGTTTATAGGTTGGAGAGGTTGACACCAGAGGGAGTAGAAGTTGCATTTGGCAGTCGAGGACAATAGCATGTAGAAATAATGCATGGACCAGGATTGGGGGAGATATCCCCAGAAGCATGGAGAAGCATGGAGAAGCATGGATAGAAATAAAATGTGTGAGGATGATTTGTAGGGGTGTGTTTTAGTGCATGGGGTATAGATGTGTAGTGACAGATGGTGCAAGTAATAAAGTAGTTCATGTGAACTGAGAACATCAATAAAATTGCCTTTTTTTGAATAAATGTAATAATAATTAAAAACGTTAATCAGTCTCAAAAGGGCAAATTCGATATCATATCCACAAAGGAATAGAGATAGAAAAAGAGAGAGAGATGGTATGCCAATCTTTTATTAATTTTGATTGACATCCAGTACATACTGTAGACAAAAAAAGTGTGCAAATCTTTTAAAACAGTTCTGATTTCTTCCTCACGTCTACTCTGAGCTACTTACTATGATTGACATGTGAAGCTGCAAAAGCTCTGTACATGATAAGTTCATACGGTAATGTATATGAGAAGCATGTTGTTCATCTTAGAATCTTAACATGATATACTGTAAAACTTTGAAGTGACTAAATATTCTGATTAAACAACTACTAGTGCTGGGTAGAGAAATAACTTATTTTTGTGTATGACAGAGCTGTCAGGTTGTTGATTATACAATAAGACATTGGTACTGTATGGATGTAACTCATCGTTTTAATCTACAGTACATGGGGCAACTTTGATTATGAAATTAATAAAGTTTTGTTTTGCAAAACTTGTATAATTTTAGTGTTTGCTCCACCTGTTGGTTCCCGATAAAATACTTATTCATTTAAAAGTCATAATCTCTAGTATAAACAATTTTAAGTATCTTAAAGCTATGTAGTCACATGATTTCAAAGCTTTAGCTTTAAATGTTCTTTTTTCCTTCCAAGTGTTTAGCATTATCAAATTAGCTCCACTTAATTGCAATGAGATTGTTACTGTATTCAGTTTACACAGCAAAATATAATGTGCAAGTACATTATTTTCTAGGACAAACTTAAAATTTATGAGATGTTAAAAAATAAATTGGACATTATATCAAAAATGCTAGTACACTTTTCTAATTTTAAGGTACAAACCATGATACTCTATTTAAAATGACTCAATTTAAAAAATGTTTTATATAACAAAACTGATTGTCTATACATTTTAGAGTAGCAAAAGTACACTGCTTGTGATTTCAAACTGCAATCCATGCTTTTATATTAAACTAATGTTTTTTTTGTTTTTTTTTCAAATCCTTTCATGCTTTTTAGAATTACATTTTGCCTTTATGTACATGCTGCACATATATCTGTTTGAGTTTCTTATATTTTTAGGGAGTATATGAAACCAATGGGTTTCTTTTATCCCACAGGAAATAATAGATGTATCTTTATTATCATATTTATAAGGAAAAGTAAATACAGGCTACTGAATATATTTAAGTGCACTTTAACATATCCTGTTTTATTGAAAACATTTTGAATTACACTTTTAATCACACAGAAAATGCATATTATAGTGTAGTATTATACCACATAAAATTAATATACTGTATTATTATTATCTTTTATTTGTGTGGCTCAAATATTTTACGCTGCGCAGTTCATAGGGAGAGGGCGGACAATAACATTGTATGACATAAAGTACATATGTGTGTAACAGGTCTATCCTCCCCGGCTCCAGGACTAGGTTGCCACATAACATTTACACTGTCTCCAATCTTTCCAGGCAGGGTTTAGACCTGTTCTACTAGCTCAGTGGGTTACCTTTGATCTCAGGTCCCTCTCAGTGCGTTCAGGCCAAGGCTGTAGTGGAGTGAATAACAGGACAGGGTGCCAGGAACTTTTCACTTGAGCCTTTATTATCAGCACAGAGAACTAGCATCAGCCATAGAAAAGGTTTTCCAGCAGACATAGCTGCAGCAACAGGACAGGTTTTCAGTGTACAGTAATAACAAATCCCACATTTCCCTCTTCCTCCAGATAGGAGTTTCATGTAGCCAATGTAGAACTAGGACCTCATGCCTTTCATTGCACATGAGGTAAGGATTCACCACCTCTCACACAAGAGTAGCCTCTCTTGGTCACCTTGTTCAAGGACACAACACTAAGGAAACCCATCCCTGCCTGGGCACACTAGAAGAGGGCAGCTGTCCCTTAGGCCATAGTCTGCTTTTGGTGCATTCCCTGGAGTCCCTCTGGATAGATGGGATCTCCTGATACAGGGAACTCCTTTGGGGGTCCCTTTCCCCCTGGAAGTATATCTTAGAGTCCCTGGACAGTTCCCCATCTCCTACCCCCACCCCACCCCTTGGGGTCTGGCTTGTCTGCAACCCCCCTGGGGTCTGATAATAATCAGGTGGAGTCACATCTTTATATCTGGGGAGTGGCCACTCCTCTGCCCCAGTAACTGGGCAGTAGCAGTAGCAGCTACTAGCTGTAGCAAAGGCAACTCACCCTGGAATGTGACTCCAGCATCTTCCAGACAGGATATCCTGAAAGTGCAACATGATAAAATAACTGGGGACATGTGCTCATCTGCCTAACCTGGTGACTAGTTGAGCCTGGCACTGCCTGCTGCTTACCAGGGTTGACATGTATGACAAGGGGAAGATTTTAGCAAGGTTGCTACATATGTTAAGACAAACTGAGACAATAGGAAGACGGTCTCTGCACGAAAGAGCTTGCAATTTAATAGGAAGGGAATGGAGACACAAGGAATAGTGTGTGTGAGTTTCTTAGAAAGAGTTTGGCTATCAACATTAGGAGAGTGTTGATAAGTCTCCTTAAAAAAGTGTGTTTTTAAGGAAATTTTAAATATATGTATGGTAGAGGAGAGTCTGTGCATGTAAGAGAATTTCAGGCTTGTGGTGCAGCATAGCAAAAGTCTTGGATGTGCGACTGAGAGGAAGTACTAACGGTAGTAGAGAAATGTAGATCAAGAGTGGATCTTGGACTATTGCTTTGTAGGTAAGCACGTGTGTCTTAAATTTGATTATGTAGGGTATGGGTAGCCAATGTGTTTACTTACAGATGCAGCTACGAGTATTCTACAGTAACACTGCTTTGAAAAATCTGTGGCAATCTCCCAGTAATGCTGCAACATTTCGCTGACATTTCTGCAGAAAGACTAATGGCCCATAGGATTAACACAGCAGGGATCTCTGGTCAGTTTGAATGGGACTGCCAGGGACCCCCGCTGTGTTAATCCGATGGGCCATTTGTCTGTCTGCAGAAATGTCACAGAAATGTTGCAGCATTACTGGGATATTGCTCCAGATTTTCCAAGGCAAGTATTAGAATACTTGTGGCTGCACCTGTACATAGTGGTGAATCAGAAGAAGAGTGGTAAGTGAGGAACTGAGCCTGGCAGCAGTATTTAGAATGGACTGGAGTGGAGACAGAAATCAAAGGGGGAGACCAACTAGAAGCAGATTGCAGTAGTCCAGTTGGGATATAATTAGTGCTTTAAAATCATTTTGATGGATTGTTCCGTGAGGAAGGGACATATGTTAGCAATATTGCAGAGGTGGAAATAACATGATTTGGAGAGGTTCTGATTGTATGGAAGGAATCAGAGGGAGGAATCAAGAATAACAACTACTGCATATAGCTTGGGGTATTGGGAATATGGTGGCATCATCTACTGTATTAAAAGTGAGACATCTGGCATAGATGTGGAGTTGGAATGAGGGAAAATTATAAATTCAGTTTATGACATGCTAAGTTTAAGATATCGATTGAACATCCGAGGAGATAGAGGAAAAACAGTTAGTGACATGGGATTAGAAAGAAGGGGTGAGGTCAGTAGAGGAGAGGTGAATTTGGGTATTATAAGCATAAAGGGTATAGTTAAAACCAAATGACTGTATTAGTTTACCAATGGAATAGACGTAAATTGAGAAGAGTATGGGTCCTAGAACAGATCCCGGGATACACCACCTGTGAGTGGGAGTGAAGAGGAGGATATACCAGCAATGAAAACACTGATAGTGCAGTTAGTTAGGTAAGTTGTAACACAGGAGAGGGCAGTTTAACAAATGTCAATAGAATTGAGGGGGTTCAGAAGGAGGGTTGAACAATATTATGTAAGGAAGGAGAAAGATAAAAAAGATAAAGTAGGGAGAACTGCCCTTGAGATATGGACAATAGTGACTTTAATTAAGATAGTTTCAGCGGAGTGGCACTGATAGAATCCAGACTGGAGAGGGTATCAAGAAGAGAGTAAGAAGAGAGAAAGTCCAGTAAGTGGTTATAAATGGGGGAGCTTATTACAAGGGTGGGGTCTGAGTAAGGCAAATGATCGGAATTGAGAAGTGACACAAGGTGCTGGGGGAGGAGTGAGGGTTGTGGCAGTCAGGGAGAGAAGAGGCTAGGAAGGTGTGTAGCGAGAGATGAGTGCTGCAAGGTAAGGGGGAAAGGCCATGGTGAGGAATTTAAATGGGGAATATGGTAGCCAGTGGAGTTGGGAGAGGGGAGGCATGGGCAGAGTGGGGGAGATTGAGAAGTGTATGGACTGCAGAGGGATTTGAATTTGTTGGAGGTGTATGGAGGATTATAAGAGGAGACTGAAAAGAAGGGATTTAGAGTAGTCGAAATGGGAGAAGATGAGGAAGTGAATGAGAAATTTGGCTGAGGAGAAGAAAATTAGTGGCTTAATTTAACTTTTGTTGTATAGGTGATAGCAACAGGTGGTTGTGATGGAGTTGATGTCGTGGGAAAAGAGGAGGAAGGGTCAAAGTTGACTTCAATGTTGCGAGCAGAAGGGGAGAGGAGATGGTGAGGATTGGGAAGGATGGGAGGGAGGAAGCAAAAAAGTAGAGAACTTCAGTCTTAGCTGGGTTCATTTGCAGGATGTGGGAGGCCATCCAAGTTAAAATGGCAGAAATGCTTCATTTGGTATGGGTGGAAAGTTTGGTGAGAATAGTGGGAAGATGAAGTAGATTTGTATATCATCTGCGAAAACATAGATGTTGAATCCATGAGAGGAGATGAGGTCAAAAAGGCGGTTTAGTGCACATTGAGCTGTTGTCCTGAATAACAGAGATTGTGTGGGTTCAACTTCTGATCCTGTTAGGTCAGATACCACACCCCATTCCTGAGATGTCTTAGACTTGTCAACACAATTACATTGTGTGTGCTGTTGGAAGTACTTCAAATCACATTCTGTCATTTGTAGAATTATATTTATTTTAAAATAAAGTATTTAAATATAATAAGTGTCTGGCAGATGGCACAGTTTTTTTTCCCAGTTCTGTTATACCCTTGTCATCTTTGTGCATATCTGTCATGTAGCACCAAAATTAGGCATATGCCTTTAGTAACTCAATCCCCCTGGTTTCCTTTAAAAGCAGAACACTTCCACTTCCTGTAAATCTATATAATGGTTCCCAGCACTCAGTATGAAAAAACAGACACAAACGTCAATATGTGAATGAAAATAATATATTCAAGAGTAATACAGATCAAAAGCCAACCCTAATGGGGGCTAGGTAGGAA